>NW_025778259.1:0-97721 GCF_021130785.1 Homalodisca vitripennis
AATTTTATAGATATAAAAACTGTACATGTATTTTTTTTAAATATTTATGACGCAATCCAATGCATGTTACATGTCTGATGGAAATAAAGGATATTTGATTTGATTTGGTACCCATGCACCCACAGGGACAACTACAGTTGGCTTTGCGGTAATAGTTGTCGCTAAGTACCTAGAAGATGTTGCTGAAAAGACCAATGAGGTTGTGGCCACAATTCGTCAGTGGCTTTCAACAGCTGGTCTGCACTTGCCCATCAGAAGACTGAGGCAGTTTTAGTGAAGATCAAGGAAGCCATCATTCTTAAAGTGGGAGGCTGCAGGATCTTCTCGCAACCGTCAATACAATATTTGGGAGTGCAAATCGATACCAGATTGCGCTTCGATGAACATCTGAAATAGACAGTGTCGGAGTAGTAAGCTACACACTAGCTAGAATCATGCCGAATGTTGGTGGTCTGCGACAGAGCTGACGCAACCTCTTCGCTGGAGTGATGATTTTGGTTATATTGCATGCAGCCACTGCGGTGAAATCATACGCGTGATAGAAGGACACCGAAGTATACCGAAGGACAACCCTGCGGGTGGCCAGGCCGTTTTGTACTGTACTGTACGATGCCATTTGCGTCATCTCTAATATGACACCAACCCAGTTAATGGCAGAGGAACGGGCGGAGCTTTACTGAAGGGCAAACCATTAACATTACATCGACCAGTATGATTACAATAGCAAGTTGGAAAAGGCTCTGGGGTGAATCCAGCAATAATTGATGGACTTATCGGCTCTTCTGAGATCTTATGGCGTGGTCATCGAGAAAGCACGGAGAGGTAAACTGTTACCTAACGCAATTCCTGACAGGGCATGGCGGTTTTAGAGCCTGTGGACATCGCTTCAAGCTGGAAGACATGAAGCATGTATTCTTTCACCCCCTACGTTTCCGAGAGAAACGGGAGACCCTGCAGCAATACCTTCATTTATTTATTTATTCTTATTTATTTATTCTTCCAACGGAATTACACCACTTGTACATGTAATAAGTTAAAAGGAGTATAAACTATTAATAGCACTAATATAATGTATACATATATAATTAAATAACAAACAGTGTTAAAATAAGTAATAAAAAAACAGGGAATTAGTAATAAATATAAGTTAACAAATAATCAACGAAAAGGTAAAAAAAAAAAAAAACAATAATAAATAGTTAAATATAAAAAAGAAGCAACAGTAATAAATGTGTAGTGTATGATAAGAATTAAATAACAACTAAGTGATAACAAAATTTGACACATGCAAAAGTAACAATAAATAACTAGCGACATGCAAGAAAAGATAAATAATCAGTAACATGCGTAAACCTAATAAATAATCAACAACATCTTAACATCTTAAATAATTTAACATTGAAATAAATATAAACTAAATCCATTACATGCATACCAGTGACGTGCGTGTTTGAGTGTGCTTGTGTGTGTGCGCGCGCGCGCGCGTGGGGGCAGGCTACTAGTTAGTTGTTTACAAGGGAAGCCACTTTTCTCTTGAAAGATGCGACAGTCTCATTGAAGAAGTCAAAATGTGGCGCAGCATCACTTCCAGTTCTAAGAAGTCTAGAGAGACCGCTGTGATAAGCGTAGTAAGTAGGATGGTAGCGTCTACGGAAGATGGTCATCGAACGAGTTCCTCTTGAGATGGAGAAGTCAATGCCACTGAGGAGACCTGGGCAGTCAAGCAGTCCATTCACCAGTTTGAAAAGAGTTACCAGATCCGTGAGCTGACGTCTTCTATGTAGAGGTAGGAGGTTAAATTGACTCTCGACTTCGCTTATAGGAGTTGTGCGGTAAGTGAAACCCAACCTGGAGCCAAGCATCCTGATGAAGCGCTCCTGGACACTCTGTATGATCAGGTATGATCCCAGAGAGCATCATTGGGGAGATGCTGGCAAATGATTCCATCTGAAAAGCGGTGTCGCAATTAGCAGCAAAAGTAATTAACAGTCAACTTCCGAGAAGCAGAGAAAAGGAGGAGCCTCTAGAACGTTTAAAACAACCCGCAGGAGTAGACAAAGGTTTATAAATAGGCAGTCCGCTCCCGTTACGTAATGTCTTGTAATGACGGTTCCCTACTCCACGTAGTCTATCAAACATTTTCTCACCTCTCTACCTTCGACAAACTAAACACACACTCAGATCCCAGTACATACTTACTAAAAGTTGCGATAAGCATCATTAGTGGTAATTTTAAAGGATCACAATATGCTGCCCATCTGATGATATGTTTGAGAAGCCAGTGTTATTGTATACAGGTTTTGTGGTTCATTGTTGAACATGTTTGAAGGTTTACACGGTGTTGATGAGGGAAATCTGTGGTTACGTCTTCTTTTTTTTAATTAGTGTTGTTATCTGGTATAGCCATATTGCTATAGCTTTATTATATTTAAATCTATAAATATTTAAACTACTATTATTTATTCTCATTTTATTGTTATTAAACCATTCTATTACTGTTTAATATTGTTTGGACTGTTATATGAACAGTTCTTTGTCATATCATGTAACTTAAGTCTGCTGTCTTTGGTGGTTTGTGACTATACATTTTTTTATTGTTACTGAGAAATGATATTCGCGCACATCTATTCTCTATGGCGTTGTCTGGGTCTGGGGAAGTATGTTCAAATAAATTGAACAGCTGATCTGTGTGGCAGAAGGTGAAACGCTGCACAGACAAGAAAACAGCTAAAGATAGTGGGTTGGTTGTTGAAGTGTAGTACGTGATTTTTTAATCCTAGCTTCTCTCATATGTTTCTGTCGTTCACTCTCTCTGTATCTGTTTTGCATTTTGCAAGCTAGGTCGGAAAAAGAGAGCAGAACTGGGAGGCCTTGATCTTGGAAGGAACGAGGCAGTCAATTAATTTCTTTGTTAAAAGTTGTAATACAGAAGCCGAATGTCACCAATTCCCATTATCTATTAAAAACATTTTACAAAATAATTCAGTGCAGTATCGGATTTATGGATTAATTGGTATAATTATAGTTTTTAACAATTGCGTTGTATTCGCTTGGGTCACCTAATTCCTTTGTTGTTTATCACGTAACATTGTACGATGCAGGTTACTTGTAAATGTTTAAATGTAATAATAAACTCAAAAGGAACAGCAATAGAAACATATAATTTAAGTAGTAAAGGTAGTCAAACAGATCATCCATTTTTCAATGAGGTATGTAAACATTTAATTTCTAAATTACAAACAGGTTTGCATAGAATAGTTTTGCTAACAGTAAGCTAGTAACTCATTACCTTGAGAATGAGAGGCTAGGGTGATTACAGTATTTTGTAAATATTGTTTATTGTAGCAAGTATGTAGCTACACTGACTGAAAAGTCAATAGGCCTAGTAATTTTGATGAAACTCAACTTGGTCATATGAAACTAAGTGGAATCAGAACTAGGCCTAGGTTAATAATTTTTTTAACAATATAGGCCTTTGGACCAGTTGACATTGGCAAATTTGTCTTCTCTGCTCTTGACTCATATAATAAAATTTATAGTAAATCTTAAAACTAGACTTCTATCCTTCAAATTTTATTATAAATTTATTACCCTTCCTATCTACTTAGCCTGTATCCAGCTAACTCCTTGTCTCCTAACTTAGACCAATTATTAATCATTGCCTTTATCAAACACTTATACATGGGAGTCATATACAGATGAGATTAAAAAGTGCTAAAAATGAACACTGTAAAGTGATAATGTACCTGTGCACACAGAATATAAGCTCTTATTTTTGCTGAAGATAGGCTATTTTCCTTTTAATCAGGTAAGCTGTGTGAAAATAAAATCACTTCTTGATACCAATATTTTATGTTCCGGTCCCAGTTGCAGTTGAGGTCTGGGTCTAAAGGGCTTGTCTTGGAATAATCTTGAACTACAACGTTTACTTATTAATAATAACCTGTTTCCTAACTTGTTAAAAGACAAATTTTATTACTTTTTCAGCATCAAAAAAGAATCTGAAGGATATATTAAACTTGTTTATATATAAGTGCATGTTACAAAAGGGAAACATTTAGGATAAATTTTTAAGGTTTGATCAATTTTTGTTGTGGACATGTTCTCTTTCTGTAGTGAACCGAAACATTTTATCATGTTTTTAGTTTGGTTTGTTAAAAAAATATCAAACTCAACAAATACAAACTTTATTTATTTTAATAAAAATTAAATTCTTCTACATTTGGTCATCTTTTCTGAACTCGTGTTTCGGTTGTCACAGAACATTATGTAATTAAATTTTAAAACTGAATATTATCTTGAGGTATCTAGACCAATGTTTTCTTGATATCATCCATCTATTTATTGATTATCGGCAGTACAGAGTTGTAGTCTTCATGTGGAGTTTCGGATGAAATACCTATTTCATGATATTTTGAAAGACTGTTTTAGGTGTTTCGGTACAGCTTTACTTTAGGAGTCATCACTCAAACAAGTCTTGTAACTCCAGGCCTTTACTCAATGAAATCAGTTCTTTCATCTGAACAATGATAAACTTGTTCATGATTTATGAAGATTTAAGTATTACCTCTATAACATCTATAGTGTAATACTTATTACTGCCAAAAAAGAAAGGCCCAAAATATCTTTCTTCCTTTCTGAGCTTTCTCTGAATTATACCAAAATCCTTATCATTGGGAATTAAAGAATGCTCCAAAATATCGTTTACCGCAGATAGGATACTAGTCCAGAACACTATGCAGTAAATGATTAGTTGACCTATTTAAAACAATCTAAGCAAAAATTCTGAAGATGTGTGTATGATGGACTAGTTGCCTTTTTGCAGTAAGTAGTTCATATTATCTTTAAGTTCTTTAACTCTTGCTTTTAGTTCTGTTGTATCCTAGTATCTTCTCCAGTACCCCCTTTTTAGTAATAAAAATATTGGAAACATGTACAATAATTAAGGAAACAATTTACATTTGGTTTAGAAAAATCGTTTTTTATCTCATCATCTCATAGCACTTAGAGTTAACCCATTGCGGATCGTGAAAACGGCGCGCGCGCGGGCCTTAGAGTACGAATAAATCCGTATTACAACTCAGCACCCGCAGTGTTTGCACGCCTACCTGCCTGCTTAGCGCGCTCACTAATTATACATGTTTTGTTTTTGTTTATGTTGTTATTTATGTTATATAAACATTATACAGATCATATTAGACAAGTATATTATACTAGAAGTAAGTTATATTCAAGTATATTCATAAATATCCTCGGAAGCACTACTTTGAGCGTTTTATTTATATTGAAATGATGTTGAAATAGAGTTTTCCACATCCGGTGGTGTCCCAGGAACAATGTAATGAAATAGTCCTGAACATCTGAATCATGGTCACTAGCCCGCTCGTCACTGTCAACATTAGTATCCGCGTAATTATGAAAACGTGGACAAATACGCGGGTCCATCCTCAATAACACTATCGATATCACTTTCCGCACTTCCACTTTCTAATAATAGTCTATCTAATTCAGATGATCGTAAATCGTCACCCATTTTATTTACGTACACGCACACGAGGCAAAGGAAAATCGAACGCCACGACTGTACGCCTCAGACAAACAATTTGTCGCAAATAATAACGTTATTGACCGATAACGAGGGGAGTGTTTGTGGACGAGTACCAGAGATAAGATAGGAAGCCAGTCCAGGAAAACTGAGTATAAATATCTCCGAGGCTTATAACAGCGATAAGCGTTCAAAACAAATGAGTCATCCCGTACCACGTCATCCGCGTGAGGGTCACGTCATTGTGCTTTTGGTCCACGCCTCGCTCCGCGTCACCCTCATGTCGTTGATCCGCAATGGGTTAAAGAAGAAAATTAAGCTTGATATAAGTAAAAGACATTAGCTGTATATAAACAAGTCATATGGTTTTTAGACACAGATCATTCCATACATTCAAATCGTGTGACCAAACATTACACAATGTAACATACATAGTATTATCTTTAAACAAGCTCTCAAAAGTCATTTATTTATTTGGGCGTATAAAGTATTAAGAAGAAAATCAACATTAATGTAAGTAAAAGATATTTGCAGTATAGTTCATCGGAAGGTTTGCCTTCATGGCAGGCATGGTTTTCTCATCTTTTAACATTCATGGCAGGCCAGTAGCCTATATGTTTCTGTAGATAATTTCTGAATGAATGTTTGGATGTGCAAAACTGGCAACAAAAATGACCGACTCTCACCCCCATCTTGTTATGGCTAAGTGTGTCATCTCTCCACAAAGCGTACATCACAATATATAGGTTTTAATAAAATTTATGTTTACTTCTCCTTTTTTTACTGGAGCACTTCCTCTGTTGTTTAGGGAGACTTGCCCATAGTTACAGTTCTCTTCGTGAGATTAAGTATTAGAGAATGAGTCAATTTTACAGCATTTTGTTGTTCCTTTACTTTTTCATTTTCTGGATTTCACTTGTTGATTATGAAAATAACACAAATCTTGTGTAACTACAACCAACTTCTCCAGTATCCCCGTACTACTTCTTACATAATTGAACATAGAATTATAAAGAATTTCACTTGTTTCTCAATTGATGAAGCTGAAATCAACCATTCCACTAGAAGACGATATAGTGTAACCGGTTGTGTTGCAGAACATCGGGTTTGTGGAGCTCTTGAATATCCACAAGGAGCAGCCTGCACTGGTTGAGGTGGACATCTGCGGAGATTGGGTCATCAACCGATGTCTCAACTGTGGTGTTTACACTCACGCTCTTGACGCCAGCACAGCCGTTGTTCTAGTCAGCCGAGCTCTGCTCGTAAGTAATACAGTTTAATTCCAATGTCTGTCTGAGGCCTAGATTAGATGCTTACTAATTATACAGGGTCGCCACCCAACTGTGAAACCAGGAATAAGCCGTGAATTTCGTTCACTATGAAAAAACCTTAAATAAGCCTTGGAATTTAATGTACAAACCTTGAAAATCTCTAAAACTTGTGGTTAAATGAATCAACATGCGTCACGCTGTGATTCTTTCGTAAGGCCTGGTACATACGTGAACGAGAATCACGCAAGCCTAATCGCGAGGGTTACTCTGTGTGAAAAGCACAATCTCTTTCTATTTTTATTTGTAATGTTTATAAAAACTATCCACCGTGAAATTACTATTTTTGTACCGTAAAAACCGTGAAAGAGCCGTGAATTTGATGATTAAGATTGAGTGGGATACCTGTTTATATACTATCTATGTATATGAAATTCTGTACATATCTTGAACCAAAATTTTACAAGTGTTTACACGTAGAATAACATAAAATTAATCCAGGAATAAAAAAACTTTTAACTCTTAAAATTTGCTTTCTTTTCCACGATAATTTTAGTATATTTTATGGTTGTTTAGTTTAATTTAATTTTATGATGTGTTATTCATGAAGAGTATAAGCTTTTTTTGAAAGTTTACTTAGTGGTGCAATAAGTGTAGATAACATTAGATAGCTTTTATGTTTGGTTATATTATCTCTTCTTTATAAATAATGGAAGTTTGTCGACCGGCCTAAGCCCTTATAGAGGTTCTCTGTAGTTTTTAGTTTCATGTGTACTACCACATACAAGTTTTTTACTGTAGCTTTACAGTGCAGACTTTATTGGTCTTAAAACTCCTGTAATATGTATTTGTTGCATACTATGTAAACTTGTAACTAATAAAGACATTTTATTCATTTAATTCTCCTGTAATATGTATTTTGTTGCATACTATGTAAACTTGAAACTAATAAAGACATTTTATCCATTTAATTATTTCTTTTAAGTTCATTATTTGTTATGGATTATTTATTTATTTATTTAACCTTAGACACCGGGATGTGTCGCATCTATACTTAGTCTTTTGGGGTCCATAGGCAAACTCAGTCCGACATCGCTATCTCGGATGGTCCGGTCCATAGGCGAACTCAGTCCGACATCGCTATCTCGGACGGTCCGGTCTAAAGTCAGACTCAGTCATTCAGACTATATTTGTTCGATATAGGGTCTCTGTAGATTGTGATAGGGTTTTAAATAACTAGTCACAAGTTATTTTCCTCTATGGTTTCCCTTTCGGCATTTTTACGATGCGTAGTTGAAATCCTGAGTAGTGTTTATTTTCAGCTGACCTACGACTTGTTGCAACTGTTGCTGTTTGGTTAAAAATTTGTTTTGAAGTCTTTTGTTTATGAATACATGCAGGTTTGTAATTATTTAGTTTACAATAAATAAACACGTAAAGTGAGTTTTCATTTTCAACTGAAATGGCGTCAACGAGCCGAGGCAGAGGTGATGCAAATGTTTTGCACAATGAAGACATTCAGGATGCACTGTCTGATTTTGATAGTGACGATCATGATACTGATCCTAATTTTGCTATTTCTGAGGACGAAAGTGTAGTAAATAATCGTGATTTAGATGTCAGTGTTAGTGATAGTGATGAGGCTGAACAACGACCTCCAGCACAAGGTGGGGTTAGGCCTAGAATATTGCTTTATGCACAAGTAGACTAGTGGGAGTATTGAGATAGTAATAGGCCTGATCTTCAACTTGTACAATTTGATGAAAATCGTTGTGGATTTATACCACCACAAAACCAGCCTAGACCAACAACTCCTTTACAATTTTTCTCTCTTCTTTTATGTTGGAGCATATTTCTTAAATTGTTTAGGAAATAAACCGGTATATAAAAGAAACAATTTCCAAAATTACACTCTTGTAAAAGAAATTATTGCATTTCAAGGTGTCCAGGCAACATGAACATGGATAGACAGGCAAAAACAAACATGAAAGAATATTTTCCTGAAAACTGGGTGGATTCCTCAGATTTTTCAAAAACTTATTCTCGTAAGAGATGTTTACAATTGCTGATAAGTCCGTAGTCAATTTCAGAAGGAAACCCTTCAAAATGGGTGTTATACCCAGAAGCCTACCAAATGGGGCCTTAGACTTTGTTTTGGCTGATGCACCAAATGGCTATTTCTCTGTAATTGACCCATATTATGGCCCACTTGCAACAAACTCATTGATTCGACCTGATTTACCATTCAAGACTAGGATTATTTTACATTTGGTAATTCTGTTACAAAATGCCAAATGCAGACTGGATGGATTTTGTACTAGCACAGGTCTTGCCAATGAATTATTGACACTTGACCTGACCGGTAAAGTTTCACTGAATAGAAAAGGACTCCCTAAAAATATAAAAATGCATAATCCGAAGCGCCTGGGAAAACACAGTGTAGTTGCCTTCAGAAATAAGTGTGCAGACATTTTAGCACTTGCTTAGAGAGAAAAGCGCATTGTATTAATATTAACCACAATGCATCTACACGAGTTGTTACATGAAAAATTAGACAAAACATAGTGGAACATGTGGAGAAACCTATTGTCATCTGTAAGTACACTACTAAATTGGGTGGTGTTGATAGAATTGACCAAGCTATGGGTTTGCTAACAAGAGTCTAAAATGGTGGAGTAAGCTTTATTTTTGGATTTTGGAGGTATTAGTTGTCAACAGCTATTTCTTTCACAACATCAAAAGAGAACATAACCAATCTCCAGTGCATCACACTGATACAGAAAACAGTTGATCGAAGATTGTTGGGGATGTCAACAACATTCGCCATTTGTGAGGTTGAACTACTTCTTTGGATGGTGATACAGCTATAAAGATGAGTGGGCTTTACCACTCTCTAAGAGCTCATGAACAAATGAAACCAAAGACTGTGCCGTGTGCTCCAATTAGAAACATCCCTGGAGGTAAAAAAAAAAAAACACTGTTCTTCTGTGGTACTTTCCCACACAAACCTGGATTTAATTTTAACTTGTGTTTTGACAAGTATCATACTACAAAAAGTAGGCTCACTACAAAAGGTGAATAAACCATTGCAGTACTGGCTTGTTCAAAGGGTTAAGAGGGACACTACTTTTGGTTAGAGTTGTAGCTTGTCATGAAAACTCCATGAGCACCCATAACATAGCCCTGCTAGGCTACTGTAGCCTAGCCTGGCTACTGTTCACTTGTACCCAGAATCCACATATCAAGCATATTCTCTTGACAATCCGGCCCTTTGCATATGCTGTTCCACCTTGACTTGGAAAAACCGCACAATAAACATAATTTTGTAAGGAATAGCAGCAGTAAAAATTTGTGAGCGTAATCGACTTGATAGATAAGACTAGAGTTGGGAGAAACAAAAATGTTGAGATGTTAAATTATAAAAAAGAAGCCAGTCATATCAGTTTAGCTTGGTCGAACTTTTATTGATGACAAGAATTTGGACCAAGTAGTTCGGAAGTGGACGCACACGACTGTCTGTCCTATTGGAACATAGTGTCTTGGTACATGTGTTGGAGTTAGTGGATACTTTCTACTCGCAAATAATGTAAAGTAGCTTGTTAACTAAAATTCATATATGTACATAGATCTCAGCAAATAGTTTAGAGGCAAAGTAGCTTGGGGTAGAATAAATTAGAACGCTATGTCCAGACATTTATCTTTCCATGAAAGAGATTTCTCTAACTTTGACATAATACTATTCTAATTTTATGTAAATGTATTTAAAATTGATTTATGTATGCAATAAATTATTTAATGTCAAGTGCTTGGATGCTCAATATTTCACTGGAACCCGTTGCAATTAATCATAATTTTTGTCCAGACCAAACCACAAGAAATAGCAGCCATGAAGAGTAGCGAGAAATATTCACCAGCTTTTAACATTGTGATAGAGTCTTCCGAAGAAGATGTCAATGTCCCAGTCACAGGTAAATTTGTTGCAAATTTTACACTAGTTACTACTCTGTGAGTGTAATCATAATTACAGTAGAACCCCTCATATCCGGCCTCGGTTTTACCGCACCTCGGTTTATCCGGCCACTTCCCGGAAGCCAATATCGAAATTTATTTACCACGGCTTGCAGACGCGCAGTTGCACGCACTAGTCTCCCACGACTCTTGCGTTATTTTGGTGTATCTATTTGTTTACATTTTCCTGTGTTGTCCTCAGTTGAGCTAATAGGTTTTAACCTGTAAAACAGTTCGTTGATTATTTCCAGTGCGGTTAGTACAGTACAGTACAATTGTTTTGTTTCGTCAAGTGCTGTGTACTGTAGGTTGGTTTTATCCGGCCGAATCGTTATCCGGCCAGGGACTCGGTCCCGTGGTGGCCGGATATGAGGGGTTCTACTGTATAGAAGTACCTGGAGTATAAACTAGGTTGTATTTCTTTCACATGTGAGACTTTACACTTCTGAACAAAGTAAGTTAAATTAATTGTTTTATATGTAAAAAAAGAGAAAAATAAAGCTGCATTCTGTCAATTTCATAGCATTGTGCATCACCAGTTAGTAGGCCAGTGACACGGACCAACTATATGCAGGCGGTGTCATAACCAACATTTTTATCCTGTCGTAATATTGCTTTCATTATTAAAATTCTTGAGCTATTTCTATCATCTTCACTCAACAGATATTAAACTGAAATTGTCAATAAGCAATCGTTTTGTGTAGAGGTGACACATACATATAAAACTATATAAATACTATTTTTATAATAAAAACAATTTGTTAGATTAATGCGCAGGAAAACTTGCCAAGATCTATTATCCTGGTTTTTGTATTTTACTTCCTGTATCGATTATCTATACAAATAATAAATAAGCATATCTCTAAGTACAGTAATATAAATAAATATATAAATAAGTAGTTCTAGGCAATTATTTCACTACATTTCAAATTTTTTATACAAATTTTTACGGTATCTCAAATCGTAAAACCTAAAAATTCTAATAGTAAGGTATGACTTTCATTATTATACCTATATTAGCTCTCTTGAAAAATTAAAATGTTTGTATTTAAAGCTAGGCTCTATTTTTTATGGTTTAGAAACAGTGCCAAAAATACTAATTTTCATCAAGTTTTTTTGCATTACACTTTGAATTCATTTATTTGCCAAAGTTCTTAGTGAATTAATTAAAAAGTGTTTACCTTCTTTGAAACATTTTCTTCGTCGGATGCTGTAATTTAAGTATTTATAATTCCTACAATTATCTAGGTTCTAACTATTTCAGTCAACAATTATGTTATTCAATTAACCTTATTTACAGATGTTCGAACTGTTATCTATTGTTTTCCAAACAGAGTTCTACTCTGTCACTGAAGTTTTCTACAACCCTTAAGACCTCTTCTCCATTTATTGATTGTGCAGCAGGCCTGATTCATTGCATCATAAGTATTTTAACCTTCCCAACAAGTAATAGTCCATGCACGTTAATCTGGAGATCTGAGTGGGTAGTTGACTGGTCCACCTCTCCCACCATTTTTGAGGATATTCCTCATCCAGAGTTTGTTGCACTGCTTCAGAGAAGTGTGCTGGTGCTCCATCATGCATAATTCACATTTCTTGGATAATTCGTTCAGGAATATTCAATAATAAATAAGGCAAGTAATCAATGAGTAAGTAGAACATATTTCTGTCCAATTGTCCTTCAAAAAAGAAAACAATTTGGTTACTAATAATACCACACCAAGTATTGAGGGTCCAGTACCTTTGGTTGTCTACCTCTCGCATCCAGTAGGGATTCTCAAAAGCCCAGAACCTCATGTTACGATTTACTTCTGCATTGCTCCAGAGGTTGCTTCGTCACACTGTAAAACCTTGTGAATAAAATATTCATCTTCGTGCATTTTATCACGGACTCACAAACAAAAGTTCATTCTGAGAAGGTTCTCCATGCAGTTCTTCTTGATATAGTGAAATTTTGTATGGGTGCATTTTACTGTCCTTAAGGAGCCTGAGTAGCCTACTACTGATCATTGGCTAATTTCTGCATTGGTAGCCACTACTCTAGATGAGTCTCGTGGATTGAGCTGAACTGTAGCCAAAACATCTGGTGCCTTATCATCTCTTGCAGGCCCAGTGAGCCCTTTGTTGTGATCCGGTTGTACATTTCTAGTTTTATGGACACGACTAGCAAGTCTTTGGAAAACCTTTCATGAATGATGTTCACGGTGCGAGTAACGTTAAGCGTACAGTAGCAGCAGCTGTGTAGTTCTGTAGACATTAATCTAACACCATCAACACCAAGAAAGCTTCCTCTTTGCGGAATGGAATATTTTACAGACAACAACACATGTCTTCATGGACACGATACAAAACTGACTGACTAACTATATAATAAAAAAATTAGATAGGATATGATCATCTCTTATCATTTCTCCCAAACTTATTCATATGGTTCAGTAGTTGTTGAAGATAAACTTGTGCACTGGTAGAAAGTAATTAAACGTAAAAACATGTTATTAAATCAATTAAAAACAGGTTAAAACATAGGTGGCATTGATGTTTAGTTTGTTATCAAACAAATTACAGCTCACTAATAGATAAATTGTAATCAATATTTAAATTTGATAGGAATTACCACTTTTATAACCTAATTATTGTGTACCTTTTTTATGCTGTTCATAACAACCTATATTTTGACATGCAAACAATAAAATAACAACATGCAATAACCTCAAATCAAAATATAAATATACAGTATTCTATGAATAAACCAATTACGGCATAAAATATTTTGTAATTTTTTTATAAAAATAATTGGTTAAACGCTTTTATTTTTTTGTGCTTAAGCACTTTTTCTTTGTCTGTGATAAGGAAACCTCACTGATAAACTGTCCATAGAGTTTAACATTTGTGTGGCAAAATTCCTATAGAGTTTACTATTTGTGTGGCAGGGGTGCATAACACTGCTGTGGGTGCTGGTCTACAACAGCAGCTTACAGAGTGGATCAAGCGTGAGACCGCGCTGACAGAGGAGCGTGTGCGGCAGTACTCGGAGCAGCAGTACGAGGCGTTGGATCAGTTGCGCACACGAGTCCATAGGGATCATCACATTCTATCCAGGTGACACATTAGTTAATCTGTTGTAGGTGTAATGGTGATAAATATTTTAAACTAACATAAATGCTAAATATACATAAATCGAACAAAATAAATTACTATTGTTTTATATTTAAAAGCAGCTATTGTATCGAATACGTTGCAAATTATGTTTAGTAGGAACAGTTGATATCACAACAAGCAAGTTAAAAACATATTGGATGTGAAGAATGAATATAGTTTTACTGTGGAATCAACATTTTTCAGTTTCTTACTTTATTTTCTGTAAGAGAACAAAATTTAATTTTTTTTTTTAAATAAGGATAAAAACACAAATACACAATACAATTGTCTGTATTGACATGACAACACTGTTGGAATGACGTGGCGTAAGCCGTTTGTGATAAAAAAGATGTAGATGACTTAGATCTCTAAACATGACTGCATAATATATTTGTAAGACGGTCACAGGACTTGTGTTAGCGTAGAGAATCATGTTTTTACAATGTTTCCTGACTCATAAAAATTAAAACAAGAGTGGCCTATAGATAGCCCACTCATCCTAAAAGAGTTAATACATTACTGTAGTTTTACAAATATTATTTTGATTATAATTTGTATTTTCTATATATTATTCAGGACATTGTCGCGAGTCTGCTGCTTCTATTCGTGGAGCACTAATTGGCAGATTGCAAATTACCGATTGCTAAAATGTGTTTTTACAGTTCTTAGTGTATAAAAAAAATATTAACTAGCATTAACAGAATATTATTATTTTTAAATATTATTTTACTTGAAGTTGGTATTTTCAATGTGTACATTCATCAACGTCAGCATGTCTGCTGGTTTTATGCATAGACGTTAGCTGCTTGGTGAATGTTATGTATATAAATAAAAGTGTATCTTACATTGTTCTAATAAAGAGGTTTTATTTTTTCAAATGTTGGTATTATAATTAATACAAATATATATTTATACATTTTTATGTACAAGGGATGTATTCTGAAATCCCATTTTACGATCTGCAATTTCTATTATTTATAAAGAAGAACGTAGGGGATGTACGACTTGTATAGTACTCAAAATATATCCTGCTTCTGCAAATTCAGTTCAAATAGCGAGGCATTCTTAAGTTTGTTTTCCCCCTAAAAGGATGAACAAAGTTCTAAGTATATTTCAAATGAAAGTTTCTGGTTGTACCAAACTGATCTTGTGTATTGGCAAAATCGTGGTCTCGTACCAAAAACTCATGCACCTGAAACATCTGATCTGCAATGCTACACTGCAGTCCGTCCCATAGAAAGGCTCTGTGGGCAATTTGTTTGTTTTCTCTATTTTTCTGAATTTGGATTCATATATTTTCCAAACATCACAGAAATGTATTATGAATTATAAGTGATGTTATGTTGACAGGTTGAAAGACTCAGAGATATCAACAAAAAAGCTTAAAATAGGTGGTAGCACCGAATCGTCAAAGAATTTCTTGCATATACCGTTGAGAGAAAAAAGTTTGCTAGGCAACCGCAGCTTCGCAGCATTTCCTGCAAACACAGCTAGTGACGAATAACTGTCACCATGGAGTAAGGTTTAAATAGAGTATTACAGTTGTTTATAATTGGTTTGAAAATTGACAAGAGAATCAAAAACTTTCAGCCAGGTAAACAGAAAAAAACAGGGAATTAAAAAAAAAAAAAAAAAAAACATTTGAGTGGCCATCCTGAGTGAGTGTGCTTATTTACAATGTTGAGCAGTTACAATGCTTGACAAACTTGAATCTCATGGCATCCGAGGCGTGCCTCTCCAGTGGCTCAGATCATTTCTAAGCCACAGAACTCAAATTGTCCAGATCTCAAACAAATTATCTGAACCAATTCACCTGAGTTATGGTGTCCCACAGGGCTCAATTCTCAGTCCAATTCTCTTCCTGATCTATGTCAATGATGTAGGTTCATCACTTCTGCACGGAAGACTAGTGCAGTATGCTGATGACACGACTCTCTGTTTCACTAGCAAGTCAAAATTGATTCTGGAACAGCAGAGTTTTGTTGAAATCAACAACTGCGTCCAAAATTTAACAGCCTCAATCTTAAAACAAATTTTGCAAAATCCAATTTTATAAATTTTGCTTTACGATCAGTAGATAGTCATGACGAGCCAGCTGTTATGTTGGCTGACACCATGCTGGAAGAAATATATTGTTCAAAATTCCTGGGAATATACCTAGATCGACGGTTGACTTGGAACGATCACATCGACCACGTTTGCTCCAAATTGGCCTCAGGCATTTATGTTTTGAGGTCTCTAGCCAAATACTGCCCGAGTCAGGTTCTGATGATGGCGTATTATGGCTTGATTTACCCCCATCTCACTTATGGGCTGGCGTTGTGGGGAGCTTGTGCAAACAATCAATTCCTGAGAGTGTTCAAGCTGCAAAAACAAGCGATCCGCATTATCGCTAAGTTGAAATTTAGAAAGTCGTGCAAGGAAGCCTTCAAAAATTTGCAACTGTTGACGCTGCTCAGTCTCTACATCTTGGAAACAACTCTGTTTTGTATGTCTAAATGTGCCATGACGAATGGCTGAGACATACATGTGTATGGACTAGAGGCAGAGATAACTACCGAACTGGTAGACACCTAATGGTGGTTTATGAACGCTTGCCTTCACGGGCAGGTGTTCATTTCGTCAATAAGTTACCAGATTCAATTAAAAACACTCCAACGCTCAAAGTGTTAATAAATTGTTTGAAACGCTTTTTAGTGTCACAAACATTTTATAATGTTGACGAGTTTTTTTGCTTATGATTGGGAGACTACCAATTAAAAAGACTGACAAAATTCGTCGCTGGAAGTGGGAATAATTGGAAAATGAATGGATGTAGGTACGTTTGCAAAACTGTATGTTTAAATGAGATTTCTTGTGGTGTGTTTGACAAAAATTTTAACAAGTAAAAAGTAAAAATTTGACATTTGCCATGCGTTGTATAATGTTTTGGCAATAAAACTCTGATTTGATTTGATTTAAGGGAGGTAGTGCTACATATATTGTCTAAAGTAACTGTTCCATCTTCTATATGAGGTATAGAATGTAAGTTCAAAACCATGATATTACAGGATTTTAAACAAACGCTTTGATACTTGCAGAATTGTAGCCATTAGCACAAAGAAGTCACAGGTAGAAGCTGCTGAAGCGTGGAAGAGAGCGCCACAGATCTCCAATGCCACCAGCCCCAAGCCGACATCCCCACTACAGAGCAAGCCTATACTGCCTGACCCTCTAAGTGCCATCGCCCAACCCAAGAAATCTGCACAGGTATGTTTATAATTTTAACAGTCATTAGCTCTCTGAGTCATGCGTGGATACCTCCAAATCAAACAAAAGTGACACAGCCTTCTAGTAACCTCCAGTGTGAACCATTCATACCCTACTTGCCATTATCATTAGATACACTAAGAAACCTGTGAAGGCCAGTCTCTAGTTTTATTAGCCATTAGCACTTGAGTCAACTGTGGATGCTGCCAAATTATACAAGAGTAATACAGCCTTCCATTAACAAATCCAAGCATTCATCTCCAGTGTGGACCATTCATTCTCTACTTACTGCTCTCAATGCTCCACTAAGAAATCTGTGCAGGTCCAGATCACAGACTAGGTATCTCTAGTTTTAATACCCAAAGTCAGCAATACTTGTGGCTGTCATTGCCATTACTCCACTTAGAAATCTGTGCAGGTCAAACTCTAGTTTTACCAGCCATTAGAACTCATAGTCAGCAATATCTGTGGCTATCATTGCCATTGCTTCACTTAGAAATCTGTGCACGTCAAACTCTAGTTTTACCAGCCATTAGAACTCAGTTAGAACTCAGAGTCAGAAATACTTGTGGTTATCATTGCCATTGCTCCACTTAGAAATCTGTGCAGGTCAGTCTCTAGTTTTACCATCCATTTCCAGTCAAGAGTCAGCAATGATGCATCCAAATCATACAATAGTGACTCAGCTTTCCAATATCACAAACTCCATGCATTCATCTCCAGTATGAACCATACATCATACCCTACATTTTGTTATTATTGCTATTGCTCCACTAAGAAATCTGTATGTGGTTGGTTTGTAAGGAAGATTGGAAGAATACTAAGGAAGAATTATTGTAAACTCTTTATTTCTAAACTAGCATAGAGATCTAGAATTGGTGTAGTGATTTAGCTAAACTTGGTGATAGTGAGGACTCTGATGTTGCCGAAGCACCTTAGTGTACTTTGATCAGAAATCCTATGGCAAAGAATTGTTACATTCGAACCTTAGGATAAAGATAAGCAAAGGTAATATAATGATTGGAAGCACACCAGTTTTAAATATTTATGGTCCTCTCAATCTTCTCAAAAATTAAATCCTCGTCAAAAGGCAACCCCAAACGTAACTCTTTGACGCTAATGACAGTAAGCCACGTATTTGTACGATTTGGACTTACAAATCCTGTCTTGATGCAGCTTCTGGTTCTGCTACCACTTACGAAGGTGTGCAACGGAGAATCAAAGTTCTTGTTGAGCTCATTGAGCAGTATATTTCATAACAGATTGTACAATGTAGTGGATGTGCTTTGTTATGTTAAGCCTGGTGCTAAGATGTGTAAAGTATTGCAAGGGGTGGTAGGGTAGTTGATGAAATTGATTTAAGTGACTTTCTCATTAAATTTGCTGAAACTAACGATTTTAAGTTAAGTAGCGATGGACTCCTTAACTGCATTGACAGTGTTTTGAGAATGGCAAAGGAAACTAATGCCATATTGGTTAGATTATTATACTGATACGATAATCCACCTTTAATAAATCGTTGAACTTCTTCCGTCCACAATCCAATCCAGAACCTTGTATCCTCGTCTATCCTGAATTATACCAAACTAGCTGTTGGTATCCCATGGCTTCGCAGGCATTTCGTAAGCTTTTGAATAAGCACTTATGGTTCAAGTGAATTATGTTTCCAACGCCAATGTAGAGTTTGTATTATTGCCACGATTAAGAAAATCTGTCAAAATTGTATGTTTATAGCCATTGTAATTACAAAGTGGTCTAACACTTAAGCTTTTAAGTTCAACCAGAAATTTATTGTAAAGAAATATACATCATAACCTAGCACCTTCAAATATTGGCATCTATTTAATATACATAACTGTCTTGTAATTGCAGTTTATGATGTGTAGGCACTTTAAAAACTTTTATCTTTTGCAGCGCCACCTGGTGGCGAGTTATATCAATGGACACAGCATATAAACCTTCTCTGTGGTAAAATACATATATATACCAATTTTCATAATGATCGGTCAAGTAGTTTCTGAGTCTATCAATGTCATATATACAAACACCCTCTTTTATGTATACAGTACATAGATTTGGTTGGCTTTCACTTCAATATGTTGCCAAAAGGATTGTCCAACTTCTTTTAGAATTTATACAACAAAACCTTATTCCTGTTCAGATGGCTTCTCAAGGTTCCTCAACTAATACTCTATCAAAATCTAACACTCGCTTGCCAAAACTAACTAGTCCTTACCTGTCAAAATTTTTTTTAGAATACTGCTCCTCCAGAGGTAACTTTTCGCCTCTGTGTTTTTTCCCACGATCATACATAGCTAAATTTCTAAATATTCTTACTTTTTGTCTGTGAGTTCTAGAGAAAGAAGGCCATCCATCTTTGAGGTTTACTATGATTCACTGCCATAGAATATCTATCTATTTCTACTCCGTAGTAGAACAGAGAATAGACAATAGACAAACTTCTTTATTAGCATATTCATCAAGAACAGTAATAGAGTCAGAAATTAGATAAACTTGTTTTGGAAAAATAATTTTTGAGTCCGATGATGCATCACATTTGAGAGCGATTGTTGAGTTCCAGTTGAGGCCTCCAGTCTTGGTTCAAGAATTCGTCAATGGTGTAGAAAGGCTGTCCAACAAGCAAGTCATGGAGTGCTTTTTTAAAAGCGTTACCCTGAAGCTCTCTTAATGGTTGTGGTAGATGGTTCCATAGCTTTCGCCCAATGTAGGTTGGTTTCTCCTCGAAAAGTGCTGTGCGGTGTATGGGTAGAGTGTAGCTTGTTGCATAACGTGTGTTGTAGTGATGAAGGTCCTTTCCAGTTTTTGAGATTCTTCTGGTGTGCATACATGATAACTTCTTGGATGTATAGCGCAGTAACAGTCATTATCTGGAGTGTCTGGAAGGCATGTCTGCAGCTCTGCCTTGGTTCTAAGTCAGCCAAAACTCGGATGGCTTTTTTCTGTAGGGTAAGAACTCTATACTTACAAGGTTTCCAACTGAGGAGCCACCCCAAACCGCAAGTCCATACCTCAAGTGAGTTTCTACTAATGAGTAGTAAGCTGTTTTGGGCTGATTCCAAGTTGCTGATCCATTTAATGCGTCGAACAACATATATTCCAGATGCTAATTTTTTGCAGACATTGTTCACTTGCTCAGTCCAGGTTAGGTTTCTGTCCAGAATGACTCCAAGAAATTTTACATGATTTTCAACTGTTACATTGGCGATGCTGGGAGTAGTGTCTCTTTTCTTACTGAAATTAATTTGTATTGTTTTTTTGTGGGTTTATAGCCAGGTCATTTGTTTTACAATAATTCAGTGCCTTGTTTAGAGAGGCTGTAGCAGCTGCACAAACACCTTCTGCAGTGAGATTCCTTATCAGGAGTGTTGTGTCGTCTGTGTACATTACGCATGATGTATTATTATCTTGGGTATGTGTTGGGAAATCATTTACAAATAGAATAAAGAGGACAGGGCCCAGTACAGGACCCTTGTGGAACTCCTCGGAGAATAGGAAGTGGTTTTGACTGGTGTGTTTTTGTAATTCCAAGTGTGGTTGTCTGTACCTCAACTACTTGGGTTCGTCCTGACAGGTAGCTTGCAAACCATTTGTTTGCTGTGTCTGTGCCCAGTCGAATGCCTTACTATGATCGAGAAGAAGTGCGGAGATGTATTGTCCTTTGTCTATTTGGTCAATAATGTCTTCAATTAGGCTGATTATGGCAGAAATGGTAGATTTTCCTTTTGAGAATCCATGTTGGCAGTCGTTGATTAAATTTAGCTTCTTGAGGTGTGTCATAAGTCTGATGAGGACCACTTTTTCAATAATCTTTGAAAATGTAGAAATCAGGGAGATAGGATGATAATTTTGCACATCATTTGTAGATCCTTTTTATTGCAACAGTTTTTAATTGCAGACAATTTGTGTGTGTAGGTAGCCAACCGACCAAAGAACTTGCCACGGAAGCCATCAGTAGATGCTGAGGGACTATTTGACCTGGATGGAATGGACGGAATAGACGATAATACGACAGAGACCTTCCCGTCAGAAGATGAGGAACTCTCTGACACTGACGGTTAGTTGACATTCCAATCTGTTTAAATAAATTGTATAAAAATTTTAAGTCTTCTTGTGAGGTAGACATACTTGAACTGTCATGAGTAATAAATTTAAAACCTTTGCAAAATATTGTGGAATTCCAGACAAATATCAGTTGATTTATGAATCTTAACCCTTTGAGTGCCGCAGCGTCGCTAATTTTGATGTTTCGTATTTCAATAATATTTTAGATAGTACAAGGCTATTTTGGCCAAATAACCAAATAGCTGTATTCAATAAGTTCCAAACTATTGATAAATACAAGTTTTATGTTGATCTGTGAAACATACATGTGTTTGGGTACTTATCAGGAGGCCACTATTTATGGATGAGTTTTCCTTATCGGGGACAAAATAAATTACAGTATTAAAAGAACAGACTTTCTTTTTGAAATTAAAAAGTTATTACGACAATCAATGAAAACAAAAACTAAAGAACTACATTTTATTATTCAAAAGTGACAGGTGATTCGTAACGTCTAGGCCTACTTGAAGGGTCACTTGTATAGGCCTATTTGCAGGTGATTTGGTGATAGGAAGTATGATTTATCGAGTATTTTTTTATTCACTATGGAAGAAGGAATGTATAATGAAGTTTATTTTGGTCCCCGATAAGGAAGACTCGTCCAAAAATAGTGGGCTGCGATAATACCAAAGTACCTATGCGATGGTTTTGTCTTCCAGTCAAGACGTAGCGGATGAGTACCGTGTTGCGTAACGGCCTTTCTTGTTGTATATGTGCCGATGACCAAGCATTTGAGTAAATACAATCTAAAATAGTAACTTATACAATATTTTACCGCATTTCTTTATAAAAGTAATGTGATTTGAGTTGTGTCCAAGCGAAAAACTAGACTTTTCAGTGTAATTATAACAGGGTTATTTTGGTTTTTACAAAATTGCTAACACCCTAAAAAAAAAAAGAAATGTAAACAAGTACTTGTCTCTACATTTACTAATCATATTTATTTGTGTCATCTTGATGTTTTATTTGTTGTATTGTGAAAACTACACTATTACTTTCTCATTTCTAAACTCTGACAGATGAAGTACAATTTGTAAAATGTTTGTAGCGGGCATCATTTTGTTTATACATATAATGCCATGTTTATTTTTATTGTAGAATCACATATTATGCATGGATTTTATTTAGAATTTTATGGCCTTTATCATGGTATAAAGAAATAAAATCTTAAAAATACCATATACACTGAAATTAGGTTCAAACTTAACTTCTTATAAAAAAAAGTAAAACACTTTTGTAAAAACTGAAATGTTTGTATATTTTTATAAAACAAATTTAGTTTGTAACAATGTGTATCATATTGTCCATTTAATTATAAAAAAACAAAATTATGAAAATCTGTTGAATAGTTATTTTACAACAGCTTTTTTCCCAAAAGCTTACAGATATGCAAAATACAGCCCGGCACTTTATGCATATATGACTTTGGGAAAACGCCAACGGCACTCAAAGGGTTAATCCTTTGCACTCATAAAGCCTTACTGACCTCTTGCTCAGGTCAAATGATATCTCAGCTCACAATTGGCTAGTGGAACCATGTATGTCATTTTCACTTGTATTTCAATGGCAGTAGTTGACCTTTCAACTTTTAACCTTCTAACTGGCCGTTTAATAAATTCTGTACTGGCAAGCCCATTTTGGCCAATTGCAAGGATTCTTATAAACTGTTATAAAATGAACATTCTTTATGCAAAGGTAAAATTATAATTTTTTTTACCAAAATATGTAGAATTTTAATATGTAACTGGAAAAAGTATTAGAATTCATATAAAGAATTGTCTTGCAAAAACTACTATCTGAGCAATTTTAGCACAAAATGACAGATATCGAGTTTACTGGGCGTGTACCAACATTTTTTGGAAAAAACTAAATATATAAAAGACGCAGGACATCATACAGTAAAAAAATATGAAACGCTGTAAAAATATACTATGTACATGTTATATTAACATAAATAAAGAAAAGTAACAAATTGACCAAAAATGCAATTGATTTTTGATGTGTCAATATAAAATATTGCTTTACATACAAACACAACAAATGTTATATCTTACTAATAAAGTTTTATGTTCCATTAGGTAAATGCAAATTTGCAAGTTTCAGCAACAATGGAAATTAAAAAAAGTAAACTCCACAAACGTATAAAAATTATGGTCATAATTTTTTTTATTTATGTTGGTCAAAAAACTACATTTATATAGAAAGAGCTGCTCCTTTCAGTGATGTAAATTTGATTTTCACAAAACAAAACTTCCCCTTTATGAAGCTTGGAAATATAGGTAGGCTCTTACCGTTTTGCAACTATGCTGTTGGAGCTAATGTCCAGAAAAGTTTTCTTCATGTACTAAGTAGTGTGTAATTTGAATATGATTTTATCTAATTTAAAAATATTGTTGTTTCCAACAAAAATACAATTACTCTCAAGTAGTCTGTAATACCGACAGAATGCAAACTTATTTCAAAATTTTGATGTTTATTATTGTTGACTTCAAGTTCAGGGCTGATGGTATGTTACAGTTGCAACTTGAAGTAAACTAACTTAATTCATAAAATGTGAATTACATTTTTCACCAACATATACAGTATTCTCAGCTTCTTTACCATTGATATCTAATGTGATTGTTTCCTGTTTCATTGTATTTCTACCCACTCCTGCTTTTATAATAGTCCAAGTGACTTTATACAACTTTTAATTTGTTCTCCTATCTATAGTTAAAATTTTTTTCTTATATTAAAATAAAGCTTAAAATTCAAATCAGTACTAGTTTTTGTCAATGTATGCACGTATGCATATCTTTTTCCTTCACCGGAAATTTGTATTCTTCTTGTTATACAATTTCTTATGGCTAATTACATCACACATCACAGATATTTTGAAAAAAATGTTGTTCATTTGTTCTTATAAATATTTGAAATATGTTGGAGTTTCCTTAATGATAGTATTAAAGATGGTTTCATTTCAAGGTTACGATGTGTGTGATTAACTAAGGTAGCATTAATTTGTAAAATTATATTTTAGAAATGACTTGCAATATTTTTTTAATTGTTTACAGCATTAAAGAATTATTATTATTATTACTACCACTACAAACTTACTTATTACTTTAAACTTTAGGTAACCTCTTAGAAAGCGTACTCCTCATTAGTGTACATAGCCACTACTACTGTAATGCAGTAAATAGTGCCAATCAAAATCAAATTTAATAGAATACTTACAACACGTTGTAGCCTTGAAATGAAACCATCATTAAAGAAGTAGTTGATAATTTTTATTATTAGCTAGAAAACAGCTGTTAATGATCCGAAGACCAGCAAATAACAAACGATTAGGACTTGTACTTAAAAATATACTTTCAACATGTAAGAAAGCATAATCAATCACCAACTAAAATTAATGTAATTATTTTATTTCTCAACCAATTTTAACAAATTTGGTATTTTTATTTTTTTTGTTACATTTGCATTAAATAATTATTCTAGCAATTTATACGTGGGATTAACAGTTTTGGGGTATCAAAGTTTGAAAAATGTTAAATGCTGCCATTTTGAAATGGAAAGTGATAATAAAAATTTAATTTTTTTAAATGTTTCCTTTAATTAGCTTAACATAACTGCCAAGTTTCATGTTATTTGTTTCAACGGTTTTTGAGATACGATTTTTTAATAAAAAAAAAACATAGGGACAGATAGACACTAAATGAAACGAAAGTGGACATGTGTTCATATAAACTTTTTTGCTTTTTTTGTCTACTATTATATTGTGAAATTGTGCCAACCACTTGTGAAACACCCTGTATATTTTGTTGTTATCTTAATATAATTAATTTGATGGCATTTCAACAGCAAATTTGTATTTTTACTTGACACTATTCTTGTACCTGATGTGCATTTCACGAATAAAGACTTTTTGAATCTTGAACAAATGTGGCCACATCATTCACTATTCATAGTATCTGGTTGTTTGAAAAGTTTCAATTTTGGCCTCACATAGAGTGAGATCACTACTTTGAATATGTAGCATCTATCTTCTCTTATTCCCATAGTATTGTTGGTAGATGAAGGAGGAGTTACAAGAACTGTGTGTGTGACAGATTCTGGGAGCCATGACGAAGGAATCCACATACCGCGCCATGTGACCACAGTGTATGCCAAGTCCCTGCCTGTCAATGTGCCTACATTCATGAATCAGCTCGGATCGGAAGACTCTCCAAACCAACAGGACTATGGGGTCAGTATACATCTCTGTCATGAAAATTATACCAAATAGGAAACAATTTTAAGTGTTATTTTGTATTTTTTTGTTAAAATGGTTGCTTTTTGTTTTTTTTTTGTAATCTCTATGTTGGAAAGTTCATAATTTGTTGTTCCTTTTACCATGGTTATGAAAGCCCTGCCTTACAACCTTACAAACATTTATAAATGTACTAGCAAATACCCAGGGTTTCATACGCAATTTTCAAAGGCCATAGCTTTCTTACTGAAAGCATTTTGATGTAATATGATGGAACCCTACAATTTTTTTTAAACAAATAGACGTATCAGGTACATATTATTTCAGAAGTTAAAATTGTAAATACAATTTTGACTGGTTCTATTTTAGGTTTTATTGTATAAATAAATACACACGTATAAGTCTCGAAAACCTAATTTGGTCAAAAAGTGTCCGTCTGTTTACATTTAGTTTCTATCTAATGTATTCCATAGAAGACCTTGAAAGCAAAATACACAGTCTGTCACAAACTGTTGGCCTGGGTCATAAAACTTCCCTAACTCTAGCTCTAGAAATTGAATTATGAGATAACCGGGAGAGCCAGCAAAACTCTGTACATCAGTACCGGCAACTTGCATCACATGAAGAGGTTTTACATGTGGTTTCTTCCCTAAAATCAACAACTTCTACTGGGATTGATGGTATCAGTTCTAATGGTAAAATGTTGCATTAATCTAAACTAAAAGCATCAAAACTGTATCCTCTCCATAAACAGGAAGTAAGCTAGAGAAAAAAAACTACAGACCCATATCCTTAGTTCCGACTATTTCTAAATTAATGATTGAAAAACCAGAGTTGGTTAGGCTCAAATATAATTTAAACTTCAACATCTTACCTGAAAATCAACACGAGTTCTTATCTGGAAAATCAACCACAAGTGTACTTATAGATTTAATTGAACAGATAATTAACAACCTTGAAGAAAGAAAAACTGTTACAAATAAGTGTCCTTCATGATCTCAGCAAAGCCTTTGACTCTTTGAATTGCAGTTTGATAAAGATCAAATCCCTGGGATTTGAGGAAAGTGCACTGTTGTGGTTTCAAAGCTATTTTACAGGGAGGAAGCAAATAGTTACAATAAAACAAATACAAAATGGGACTAAATAAAATAATTGTAAAATAAAAACCATAAATGGTCAGAAGAGGTGTCCCTCAAGGTTCTGTATTGGGCCCAGTTTTGTTTGTACTATTCACTTGAGATCTTCAAAACTACATTGAAAATTGATCTTATCCTATCATGTATGCTGATGATACTGTCTTGTTAACTGCCACTAACTCCACTGAGCTCTTGGGCATTAACACCTACATCATAGTGAGCACTGTACAGTAGTATTATGATAATACTGATCTTGTTTTTAATTCCTTCAAGATATAACTTTTAGCAAGAAGGCTAAAAGATGAAATTACTTAGCCTCCAAATCAAAAAAGCGTTGAAACAACCAAGCATCTGGGTTTAATATCGAATGAACGCTTGAAAGCTTTCAAAAAATCAAATCAATCAATCAAAATCCTTTATTGCTCAAAATAACATTTTCATGCATTAGTAACGTCATTAAAAGCTTTACATTGACAAGCTATGTTCTAAACTCTATTCTGTTATTCTTGTATTAAAAATAATACAAATTGTAAGCACACCAACAGCAACAAAAATAGCGTACATGCCCTCTTTCAATCTCATATTCGTTGTGGGATAACCGTCTAGGGAAGCTCTTCAATTGATAATCTCGATAGTGTCCTTGTTACACAAAAGCACACTATGCGGGTCCTGTGTGGCCTTTAACTTTGAGGTGGCTGTAGAGAGGCTTTAAGAGGACTTTTCAACATACTTCCAGAAAACTAAAAATTATGACAAAAACCTTAAAAAGATGACTACCCATCTGGCTCAGAGATAAATCAGTCTACACCATTGAAGGTTAAAGATTGCAAGAAACACTTACATTTTAAAGAAAAAATGTAATGTATTTTAACTAAAATTGTTGATAAGTCAAAATATGTATTCTTCATATCTAGATTATCTTGTAATTATCTACACCTATTATTTCCTTGATGAAAATTAATTAAGATTTCTGATTTCTAATATACTATGACTGTCATCTACGTTTTCTGGTACACATTTCAAAGCTAAGTACTTGCCAATACAAGTGAAATCTTGACTGAACATGTTAAATTGGTTTTATAATCAATTAAGTATTTCCATGTATTCCTTATGGAAAATGTTGGAAAAATCTAATTCTGAACCCTCAAAAAATTAAGGATTTCAGAACAGAATTGTTCTGTTATGTGAATTCAAAACTGAAGTAATATCACGGTAGTGACAAAATATATTAACAATGGTTTGAATATTTTTTCGTGGATTGATATGCTACTCGGTCAGAAACTCCTTCAATATCCATACAGACGCTGACTAGGGCTTCCTTTTCTTTGAAGGTGGCCCCACTGCACCCACCAAGCTGTGGAGATTGGTGGTAGTTGACTTACCTACATGTTGATATAGACTGAGTGGGTGAACTTGTAAGGTTTTGTACATTATATGTCTATTAATGATTTTTTCCATAGTTTTTACCATGAAGAAGGTTAGGCCTATAGGTCTGTACAAGTTGGGTTGAGACGGATCCCTGTCCTTTTTCTGCACAAACACCACAAGTGCCATCCTCCAGTTCTTTGGAATAAATCCTAGGCCACAGCTGCTTCTAAACAGAATAATAAAGTGTTCAGTAGAATATCCAGCCCTTCTTGGAAATGTTCTGTGTACATTCTATGTATTGTGTTCTCAATGTTTAGTGTTTAACTGTTTATAGTTGTTGAAGGGTTTTTAGTTCTTCTGCTACCCCATGGAACAAGACAATATGTGTACTTCAGAAGTAGACTTGGACAGTGATATTGAGGTATCAAAGATACTCAAAGACTGACACAAAAGTAAATTATAAAAAGTAAATGAATGCCCATTGTATGTAATGTAAATAGTTTATTTTAATTATAATTTTAATAATAACAATTTAATGTAACAAACAGTTTTATCTCATCTCCCAGACAGATAATTCAGGAGCTTGTCATAAAATCATCAAAAGTGAAAAAATGTAAATGAATTTTGATTGTTTTGTTTTTGCTTTATAATTAAGTAATCCAATAAAAACTGGTTTCCTATGTAAAAAACCGTGTGCTGTTTTCAATAAAAAATAATTGTAACAGATAAATTATAAATTAATAGAGTATCGACTGTTGCTTTTGATTTTTTTTTTCTTACTGAAACAATAATTGTAGATATATACTAAAAAAAATACAAAAATATTTGGAGAAAGCAAATAACACTATTGTAGAGTAACCAAATAGACTGTCTTGAAAAATGTACTAATTTATCTGTATCCAAACACATTCTATTAGTATTTTAAGACACGCAAGCATTTTTGCCAAAATCAGTTAAAACATTCAGTCCTAGGAGAGTCTAGGTTAATTGCTTCCTCAGTGGGTTAAGTGGCTTGAAGGGTGTTATT
Organism: Homalodisca vitripennis; assembly: GCF_021130785.1. Classification (NCBI taxonomy): domain Eukaryota; kingdom Metazoa; phylum Arthropoda; class Insecta; order Hemiptera; family Cicadellidae; genus Homalodisca; species Homalodisca vitripennis. The sequence continues at coordinate 29,093 of NW_025778259.1, forward strand.
GCCCATTTAATCCTTCCAAATGTAAAGATTATTTTTGACTGTTGTCTGAATTTATCGACCTCCTGACCAGTTCTCTCCCCCGCTAGAGAATAAAGATCCTCATTTTTAGTCAAGAGACTGCCTTGAAAGTGCGTCTTCAACAACAGTTCTACAGTCTCCTTCTTGTTCACCATAAGAATCAAGAATCAAGAAATCTTTATTGTCTTTAAGCACTTGACAATGCAATGGACAACGTCACTTTTTATTATATCTAAAAGGCTACCTACTCCTATCACACCTTTAAAACCCCATAATACGTGTAATGATTAGACTGTAAGTCAAAGTAAATTTTATATGAACATGTGAATAACGCCACAATTTTAGTCATTAAAAAGAAAATAAAAGTAAAAATGGTATTAGCAGCATCTCGTTAAATATATATAACATATCTAAAACATTATATACACAATAAATTAAATAGTAAATAAAACAATAAATATATAACAATAAAACAATAAAAAGTAACAATAAATAGATAAAAATGCAACAAATTAAAATTAACAATGAAATAGATTTAACAACAATAAATAAATAACAAGAGATAACTATCAACAAAATCATAACTATTAAAAAATTAACGTGCTAATATCACAGGTTAAGTAGTCATTTAAAGAATAAAATGTGTTATCAACAAGCCAATTACTCACAACATTTTTAAATCTATTAATAGACACATGCCATGCTTTTTCAGGAAGTTTATTAAAAAGTTTAATCTTCATATAAATAAAAGTGCCTTTGGTTTTCTCCAATCGAACATTCATCTGTTCAAGCATATATTTTTTTCTTGTACAGTAGGAGTGTATTTCTTGTCTACTAATAAAACTATCTAATTGTTCCTTGATACTAAGTAAAGTACAATAAATATACAGCGATGGAAGGGTCATAATTCTAAATTTTTTAAAAAGTGGGACACAAGAAACTCTATTGCCAACATTTGCAATAATTCTAATTACTTTCTTTTGCCAAATGAAAGCAGTTTTAGCACTAGTACTGTTTCCCCAAAGTGTTACACCATAGCTGAGCTGGGAATGGAAAAAGGCATAATATGCTGTGACCAACATTTCAGTACTGATATTATACTTTAGTTTCCTGATAAGGTATGTAACCCTAGCTAATTTTTTACAAAGAAAACTTACATGTGCATCCCAATTTAATCGATTATCCATGTATATTCCTAATAGCTTAATAGGTTCTGTGTATTTACTATCAAGGACACAATTTCCATCAAGAGTAAAAATTAAATTTTCTGTTTTGCTATTATTTACTACCAAAAGGTTGGCTTTAAACCACTTAATAGCTTCAGTCATTGCCTGCTCCTGTTCTAAAATTAAAGTTTCCAGATGTTTATTGCTATTTAAAATAGTTGTATCATCTGCATATAGAACAGACCTATAAGGCATATTAAATGAAAAATCATTTATTGCTACTACAAAAAGAAAAGGACCGAGTACTGAGCCTTGTGGTACTCCTAGTAAAACATTTTGGAAACCAGATACATCTTTATTTTGTGAAACCATCTGGCTTCTATTTTGTAAATATGATGAAAATAAACGTAATTCATTATTTTTTATGCCATAAAAATGTAGCTTTTTTAAAAGCAGGTCATGAGGAATGCAATCAAAAGCCTTACTTAAGTCAATTAAGGTAGTAGATGTCATTATTTTGTTTTCAAAATTCAGAATAACCTGTTCTGTTACAGTTTCAACCGCTTTTACTGTGTTTAAACGTGGGAGAAAACCAAATTGGTCCGAACAAAAAAGATTATTTACAACAAAAAAGTTATACAATTGTTCTTTGATACAAAACTCAAATATTTTACTAAGAATAGGAACTAATGAGATTGGTCGATAGCTAGAGGGGTTAGTCCTATCTCCTTTTTTAAAAATTGGCACTACTTTTGTTATTTTTAAAGCTTGAGGAAATGTTCCTTGGTCTAGCATCTTATTAAATAAATAAGTAACTGGCTCTAATATTATGTCAATGATGTCTTTCATAATTGCATTGGAAAAACCATAATAATCCTCACTTTTTGAGGTACTCAATCTAGATGTACAATATAAAACATCATTTCTTTCAATATTTTTCCATTTAAAATCATTTTTTAATACACCCTTATTTCTTATGTAATTTTCTAAATATTCAAGAGCAAGGTTATTGTCATTCTGCTGGTCAGAAGTATTAATTATATTAGAAGGTGAAAGTGTAAAGAAGTTATTAAAAAGTCCTAGAATCAATAAAAGTTTCATGATTTTTTTCTTCAAACCTTTTTTTCTGTATTAATTATTTTCCAAGCAGCTTTACATTTATTTTTTGAATTGGTAATATATTTCTCATTAAATAATTTTTTCTGTCTTTTAATTTCAGATCTGTACAGATTTTTTGCTCTGGTGTACACATTTTTACATTGTAGTTCATGAACTGTACCCTTACTGTTTTTAAGCTTATCATACAATGCAACTACTATTTTCCTAATATTTTCCAATTCTTTTGTATACCATTTACTACTTAACCTATTAGTATTGTCACTATTGCCTAATTTAATCTCTTTAAAAGGACAGCACACATTAAAAGTGCTTGTCAAGACAAAGTTAAAATAATCAAATGCTGCATCTACATTAGTAAAACGTTGTAGCTGTGACCAGTCTACATGAGTCAAGTTTTCCCTAAAATTTTGAATAGCGTATGGCGTTAATGTTCTAATGGTTTTAATTGAAATCCCTTTTTTTATACCTGAGTTTGGAGCACCAATAGTGTGAAAATTTGCATAAACTGCTGCGTGATCTGATAAATGAGGTTCAATAACATTACAGGTTACAGTACCTTTTTTTACATTAGTAACTATATTATCAAGGCATGCCTCACCCCTGGTGCTTTCTAGATTTAAGCAATGCATGTTATGGGAACGCAATAAATTGAAAAAAGAATCTACCTCAACATTACTTTTTTTTATATTGATATTAAAATCACCTGATACGATCAACTTCACATTAGAATATGTTTTATTAATATAACCAAGTAACTCATCAAAATAACTTATGAAATCATTTATGGGAGAATTTGGTGTTCGATAAATTGTTATAATGATAGCATTCAAACTAACTAAAAATATACCTGAAACCTCAAAAACGAAATCTACACATAAATGTTCTAATTCAATAGTTTTATATATTATATCTCTTTTAACATATATACTACAACCCCCTCTTCTAAGGGGAGGCTTCCGGCAATAAACACTACCTACACAAAAACCTGCTGGCACATATAACAAAGACTCTTCTGGACAAAGCCAGTGTTCATTTATAGTTAAAACATGTATATTTAACTTATTTGACCATAGATTTAATTCTTCTAATTTATTTCTTATGCATTGAATATTTAAGTGATAAACAATGAGGCATGAGTCCTTAGATTCTGGTGACCTTCTACTTGTGCACTGTAGTTTTTTTCCAGTTGGTAGGCAGTTCCCTGTCACATCACATGTACCTGGAGGAGGAGGTTGCACATCTCGTAGGCCCAGCCTGTGGTCAGGGTCCTTCTTGGCAGTAATGGCTTTTGCTACTACTCCAGCTAACCACTTCTTTCCCCAAAAATTTAAGTGGAGACCTTGACGGGTGTGTAAAGCTCTCTCTGCTTTACTAGATTTCACTAGTGTAACATTGGAGTACTTGCCACTAAGCTCTTCGAGGCGCTTATTTGTCTTTGCAACTTCTTTGTTGACACAGGACCAACTAGCCAGGTCATAACGGTGTGGGAGGTCTACTAAAATGATGTTTGTATTTGTAGCTCTGTCCAAGGTTTCAGTTATTAAAGTCAATGCTTCATTTGCTTCATTTTTTGCCACATCATTTGTGCTGCATACCATCACCAAATAATCGTTTTTATTTAAATTTACATTTTCTATATTTTTATAATTTAAAATTTGTCTTGTACGCCCTCCAGGCCTCACAAAACCTACTGCTTCATGATCTTTATGTATTTTATTAAGGTGCCAGGCTAAATCTCGTCCATGACTATCAGCACAAATGAGCACCTTATTCATGTGTGTCTCATTGTGGCTTCCATCAATACTGAGATCACTAACATTTGAAGTCTCATCTTCATCAACTTGTAAAACCTCAAACTGGTTCCTTAATTCAATGGGATTTAGGTTCCCATTATACGTCTTAGGTATAGGTTTGGGTATATTTTTTTTACTTTTTATAACCATTGAAAAACTCTCCAGCTTTGTTTTTTCAGGGCTCCATAAACTTTTTTCCAGTCCAGTGTTATTATGGAAAGGTGTGGAATTCAAAGGAGATAGACTATGATGTACACCTGAATTTACTTTCTTGATTGTAGAGATATTCAAATTTTCTTTTTGGTTCAATTTAGTACGTAATCTATTTACCTCTTCTTCCAGCTGTATAATTGTTTCTTCTTTTTTTATTACTAAAGTTTCCAATTGTATATTATGATTCTTAAGACTTATAATTTCTTTTCTTGCTTGGTTAATGTCATCATTAAGTGAATTTATAATTTCATGTTGATTTATTAGTTCTTGTGTTACATCTTGATTGATACCTATAGTTTCTTTTTCATGTTCCAATTGGAAATCAACAGATGTACATTTGTCACAGAGCCATTTTCTTGGTAACTGTGCTATGCTTTTATATTCCTCAAGAGTTAGAGAAGTACATTTTCTGTGGAACCATTTAGAACATGCTCCTGTACAAAGTATAGCATGACAGCCTTTGGTTATATTTTTAGAACATTTACCACATGGGTACTGTAATTTTTTCTTATTCATTTTATATAAAATTGTTAAAAAATTATTAGTATGAATTCAGGAAAAAAAACTGAAAATGTATTTGTATATATAAATACTGGTTACTTAATAACAACAATAATTAACTTTTTAAGCAAAAAAAGTAATGACAACAGTTGGATTTGAACCCAGAACTTTCAGTATAGAAGTCCTCAACTATATCATTGAGCTATCAGATCTGATACACTGGTCAGTTACAGGTGCATAACAAAATCATTACAATGACATGTGAGATAAGAAGTTTGTCAACAAACAATACAAAGGTCAGTTCTGGTCACTGCACTTATCAATTCTTCAGGCCTTATCTCTAGACCCTTCTTATCTGCTTTTAAGAGTACAGACCAAATAGAAATATGAAAATAATTGTATAAAAAACTTAAATTTGGCACCTTCTTGTGAATTGTTAAAAAATACACTATACAAAAATGTTGAGAATTACTTACTGATCACTTTAATGCAAAATTTATATCATAATACAACGAAAAAACCAATTATATTCACTGAAAATGATAGAGCAGATCCTGCATACAACTTGCACACTCATTCATTTCAGACTATAGTAAGACCTTAGTAAGACCTCCATTGACCTTTACTAAGGATCTTATTGGGTTAGAGTGATCAATTTGAAGAGTTTTATGAAGCCTGGCAGCCTCTGGTTAATGTTGTTTGCAAGTGTCTCCAGGTTCTTCTTTTATTTTTTCTACTTTCTTATGTTCGTTTAGGGTATACTAGCCTAAACCCGCGGCTCCGCTCGCGTGGCAGTAGAGAGGGCTACATCAATCAAGCATCGAAAAGAAATACTAATTTTATTATACGTTTTTCTTGGCGGCATTATGTTATTTTCCAATCAAATTCGTCAAAAAACTGCTCAAAGGAATTCTTTAAAAAAAAATGTTGAGAAAAACATTCTTCAAAGAATATTTACATGAGAAAACAAAAATACTTGCCTATTTTTTTAAACCTTTTACTGATGGAAAATAACACTGTTCTTGGAAATTGTAAAAAAGATATCAAATCACGTTTATCAAAAATTTGACATTTGTGACACGTTGTAAATGTCAAAAAATGTTTGTTTACATAGAAACGTCAAAAATATTTATGTTTACTTAGTTACTGTCAAAAATAACAACAATTTTTTGTCGCATTATATATGTTTACAAAGAACAGCTGATTAAAAATTTGAAAAGACTCTTTCACTTAATAACATATGTTTGCTGCAATGCATTTCTTACGGGTATTTCTGTAACCAGTGGGGCGGAATCCTGAATCGGGAAAGGGATAAAAAGTATCCTATAACCTTCTACAGATCAAGACGAACAAATTAAAAAAAAAATTAGGCGAATCCGTCCAGCCGTTTGTGAGTGATGCTGTTACACACGAACAGTTTCATTTTTATATATATAGATTGGTAAAGGATCCAGTCATCAGTCCTTTTTGCCCATTTTAGTAGTTTTTGGGTTTTGTTTTTAAGTGTTTCTAACATCCTAGTCCACTAAGGCACATCTTTCTTTAGCCGCTTTTGTCTGAAGAGGTAGTTTTTCTCACAGGCCTTTCTGATGGCTTGCTTTACTAATTGAGCCAACCTTTCTATATTAATGTCTATATTAATGAGTCCTTTAGATAAGGTTATATTCAGAACTTCTTTTATTACTCTAGTCGTAAAAGTGGGACTAGACCCTCTATTTTCTAGAACAAATCTTTACTAAATTGCAGAAGTTCTTCACCTCTTCAATCAATATTGATACTGCCCCAGTAGGTGTGGTGTGCGTTGCAGTCACAGCCGAGGATGAGGGCTACACCTCTTTCTCCGCAGTACTGCAGTAGCCTTTGTATTTCCACTGGTGTACAGTGTGTTGAAGGGTTTGGGAAGTGCTGAGGCTATAATTACCTCTTCATCTCCTTGTTGTGAGGCTACATTTACTGCCACCACCACCAGATCTTTGCTAGTTAGATCTGTAACAGAAAAAGCTAATATGTCTTAAAAGTAACACACGTGCTCTTGGGTTTTCAATTAATCGATCATATATGATATTACCTACCTGAGTTGTTAGTCACATGATGTAATCTCTGTTGATTTAAGGTTCCTGGATTAGGGCGATATCTAGGCCTGTTGTGATAAACCTCCTACTCAAGATGTCTGGTGCTTACTTGGTATGGTGTATATTTAACTGAATGTGGCAAATACTTGCACCTTTATACTACCTCCCCCTGGTGGTCCAACCCTGGCCATCTTCTTGAAGTGTTTGGGGACAGTGCCCCCCTTTTCTACCCCTGGCCGAAATCGATGGTCCTTCAGGAAGAGAGAGCAAGTTGATGTTTCCTTCTGCACTGCCCTCAGGAGTAGACCTCTTTGTTAAGGTATTTGCAGAATCCTCTGATACTTGCGGTCTCTTCCACTTCCATCTCTTCAGCGGTGTTCTTTTCTTTGGTGACGGTCCCAGTCTTTCCTGAGATCTCCCCTACCTTTTTGGGGTCCTCAGTGTTCTAGTGTTTTGCTTAGTCTTAGCTGGATTTTTCCAATCTGGTAGCTGATCCATGACCCTTCCTTCTCAAGTTTGTTTGCTTAGACACAATTGACTGCCAGGGTAAGCAACACTGACTTACCCTAATCACTTCTACGCAGAATATTCCATTATCCAATGATTAGTTCTTTATTTTGTGCTTTTAAGACCTTTATTATCTTATCTGTAGATTAATTTGTATTGTTTGAAAGTAGGCAGTTGCGATTCTTGCACAAGGAATATCTCCCTCTGGTACAATCCTCAGACTGGTTCCCTCCTGCGGCTTTAGGGTTTCTTGTTTTCCTTTCAACCATTCAGCTGTATTATTAGTTTCACATGTGAAAATCAGGACCCCTTGTTTCCTGTTGACCCCATAGAAGCTTGGAGAATTTAGACCTCCCCTGTTCTTCCACAATCACTTCCCGGATGAATTTCTGAATTGCTTCCATTTGTTCGGCCGAGAGTAGGTTTTTTCCGGAAAGTCGGAATGTAGTATTCCCACCCTTATACCCTCTGCGGCTTGTTTATATGACAATTGTGGTTAAGTGAACTATTTGCACATCAAAGATCAGGATGGCTGTGTGGTCTAAGGCACTACTGTTGGATGCGGGAGTTGGCCTTGGAGTCGTGGGTTTGATTACCGCACCTGATATTAGGGATTTTGTGGTCTGATGTACACTTATGAGAATCTATGATCTGTGGTGCTTGCTGGAGGACACCTTAAATTAACGGTTTGGGTAGAAGTAGATGGGATCAGTATATTGTTGTATAAATGTAACAGATCCAAAACACCTGTTTTGCGTTTTTTATTACAATAAAAAAACTACTCAATTTGTGTTATTTTATGCTTTTTAAGAAATTTATTATTAAATAACAATAATAATAATAGCTTTTAAGAGTAAAATACCATTTAAATCTTCTTGACGTTTTAGGAAAATTGACCAGCATTAAAAATCCTCTAGGTTAAGTTGTTACTGTCCTTAAAATTCCTGATATCCTTGGTAAATGTATCTTATCTTTTGTATATTTAAAACGTGAGTTTGTATTTACCGAATTATGTAAACACTGATTCCAAGTTGTGTAATGAATATGATGTCTGTTCAGGACTCTGAGGATCCCATGGACATAGCTGCTAGCATCAAAGCCCTTGCGAAAAGTGTACACGGAGACGCAGTGTTCGGAGATCTGCCACGGCCCAGATTCAGCTCCCAGATCTGACGTACCATTGCTCAACTTTCCTCATACTTTGTTTTTTTATTTTTTCTATAAGTGATAACACAGAAAGACAGTAGTAGCAAGCCTTAGTGTTCAGAGCTTCTATTTTACTTGAGGTCGCTATTTTCTTACTGTAAGACGAGTGAAGGGAGTTGTTTGGTCCGACGGTTGTCAGTGTTAAATGTGGTCGGAAGGTTGGCGCTGCTCAGGTGCCGAAATGGGTTAAAGGTGAATTCTTGCCTTTGTCTATAACACGTTTATATTGCACTGGATCTTTGTCTTTATAATAATTGTGTACAAGTGTAGGCTTAAATGGAATGTTAGCAGCCGGCAATAACGGTCTAACGTAATACTTGTGCTTTTCTTGACTAAGTAATCTCACAAGTACCATGTAAAAGAGTATATTTTCTGGTATTATGACGGAATCAATTGTTTTTTTACTGTTTGCATTATATCCTTGTTTTTACTGTCATTGTAGTCCAGGAGCAGAGATCTGTATTTTTTAATGACACATGCTTTCTTTTCTTTGGAAAAATCTATACAACCAGTTTCCCTGAGGAAGAAATCAATCATCAGCCGCGCTAGTTTTGGTGAAGGTCAAAATGGGAGAGCATCTAAAGGGTTTAAAATATAAAACTTTTTTCAGACCATATTTTTATTAACAACACACGTCCGCCAAAAATGTAATTAAATCTAGTTACGTGATGGTGACATTATTTATTTATTTGTCTAATGGTTGTTTTAAGTGTGTGAAGCTAAGAAAAATGTGATTTAAGAAAATATTATCATTTATATTTTTTTTAACCCTTTTAATACCCTCATATATAAACATTCGCCAAAACTAGTGTGGCTGGTAATCAACACTCTCCGGTTGTGTGTTTATAAATACAAATTGGCTCTCAGCTCTGAGATTATTGTCTTGTGGATAACTAATTGCTTGTCAATTTGTTATTGCACTACAGAACAAATATACAAGTTTTCATTTGGTGGCCATTTTACTCAAGAATATTCATTCAAACTAGTGCAAAATGACTAGCAGCAAGTTAATATGTAGATTTTTAAATTTATAAGACATAAGAAAGTATAATATGTTGTGATAAAATAAATCATTCAGAGCTTTTAACATATACGTTATTATTTCATCCGATAACATAACTTGAGTTACATATTCTTCTGTCAAATAACGCAAATTTTAATTAATTGTAAATTTCAATTAATCAACTTTAATTTTTAAATTTTGGTATACCATGTAATTTTTTTGTATAACAAACTATTTTTATATGTTAGATACAAATTGTACTAATTGATTAAATACAGTCAACTTCCGACTGTCCAGGAAAGTCAAGGACAAGTGAAGAGCACATTTGACCCAAGGTACAGACTTAAGATAATTTCTCTTAAGGCAAGACTAGAAAAACCATTTAAGCCACTCTATAAGGATTAAAAGGATTATAAAGTAGCAATAGTTTTGTTACCTTGCCCAAAACAGGTTGAAGGATATGAATTTTTACAGTATTTATTATTATATATGAGAATATGTTTTTAAGGACTTAACCCTTAGTGTAGGCTGGTGTACTATTTTACATTTTTGCCTGCAACTCCCTTACTTTTTGGTTAAAAATAATAATTATAAAAATATTTAACAGGAATAAATTCTGTAACAGTATAAAAAGCATCTTTTTGTAAAACAAAAATAAAAATTAAGAGTAATAATAAAAAAAGATGTACTTAACAAAAATAAAATAATTCTTCTTTGAATAGGAAGAACGTTCTTTAAAAATATCTAGGCGTAAAATGTTTCATTTCAATAGTTACAAATAAATTTACAATTTGTATAACAATTTTAAAAGAATTTGTGCGTGTTTGATTTGTACACTTTTTAAATTTGATAATTTGTAGTGTATTTACAATCAGAAAAAGTAAGTGGCAACCCTTATTTCAAAGGTATAGTACATAGTTATAACAGATATATACAGAAGATACAATTAGTTTAATTCAAAAGTAAAAAATAGAAATAAAAAATTCAGAACGTCCTGGTATACGAACACTAGTATTTCTAGACAGTTACAGCCACGTCCATATAAAAGGACAGCAGTATTTCTAGATAGTTACAGCTACATCTGTATAACAGGACGGCAGTATTTCTAGATAGTTACAGCCACGTCTGTATAACAGGTCAGCAGTATTTCTAGATAGTTACAGCTAAGTCTGTATAAAAGGACAGCAGTATTTCTAGATAGTTACAGCCACGTCTGTATAACAGGTCAGCAGTATTTCTAGATAGTTACAGCTAAGTCTGTATAACAGGACAGCAGTATTTCTAGATAGTTACAGCCATGTCCGTATACAGGACAGCAGTATTTCTAGATAGTTACAGCTAAGTCCGTACAACAGGACAGCAGTATTTCTAGATAGTTACAGCTACGTCTGTATAACAGGTCAGCAGTATTTCTAGATAGTTACAGCCATGTCCGTATACAGGACAGCAGTATTTCTAGATAGGTACAGCTAAGTCCGTATAACAAGACAGCAGTATTTCTAGATAGGTACAGCTAAGTCCGTATAACAGGACAGCAGTATTTCTAGATAGTTACAGCTACGTCCGTATAACAGGACAGCAGTATTTCTAGATAGTTACAGCTAAGTCCGTATAACAGGACAGCAGTATTTCTAGATAGTTACAGCCATGACCATATAACAAGACAGCAATATTTCTCTGTATTTCTTCACAGAGATTTCCGGATGTTGGGAGATGAATTGTTTTTAATGAAATATGATTTGAGACAATGTCAGGTTTTAAGAGCAATATATATATATATATATACTGTAAAAATCATATCCTTATCTTCCTCAGTTATTAATGAACAATCTCTTTTGTATTTTTTTGGTTAATGATGACACAGAATTTGTTGCTCTTTGTCTTCGCCTTTATCAGATGCTTATTTCACTTGAGTAATACAGAAACATGAAACTGAATTGGCCAAAACATATTATCACAATATAAAACATTTGTATTAGTAAGTTGTATAAGCGGAAATTTTATGATCTAAATCAATTAAATACTGCATGTCTACTTAAGCAACTATTCTTATTATATGATTGATTAGTTTAGAATGCCTAAACAAGGCAACAAAATAGTATCCTTGAAATGCTACCAAGGCAGAGGAGATCCAAATGTTGGTGTTGGACAGTTTCGAGGTGTAAGACTTTTCTCGTATACATTTTTGTCCATAAATTTAAGGACCCCTTGAATGTATAAAATGTGGTATCCAAAGTTTAAATTCTAGTTTGGGTGATTTTGGGAGGAGAGGGGTTTAGCAAATTCTCTGATTAAAAAGGGAGAAATTCTAGGTGCAAAATAAAAAAGTCAGATTCATATTTTAAATATCTAATCATGTATATATGATTTATCACAATAACTCTGTATTTTTTATTTAAACTTTTTATGACATTTCATGAGAGCTTAACACATTATATACTTGCACGAATCTACATCCATAAAGGTTTTATGTCTAGGATTTCAACTGGAATTTATACAGACCCTGGCAAGAATTAAAAGCATAAATTTTAAATAGTTTCAGAATCCTTCCTTTCTGTCTTGAAACATGTTTTATATAAATGTTCTTGGCTATGCCTTACCTCTCAGATGGGTTGCTCTGCACAAAGCCGAAGGAGCAGTGTTGCTATATTTTGACATTTTGTAGTTTGAGACAACTTGTCATGGATCTATGAAGAGCCATGTCTGACTCTGTATGCTATCTAAACTTGAATTAAAGTACAAATAGCTTTATTTTAGGCTTTTTAGCGTGTATAAATCCTCTCTCTAACTTGCTTGTGTATCCTTTTCTTATTTGTATGAAGCAACAAATAGATTTAACGATCTTATGAATTGATATGATTTTGATAACTAATATTGTATAAGAATAATACAATAAGTGATAGGTGATTGTTATTTCCTTGAATCAGAAGTAACATTTTTTTGATTTGCTGTATCCCCATGTTACGGTTTTGTTTGTTAGTTTTTGTTTGTTACATATCATTCTCTTGTGTTGTCATTGGATCTGTTATATTACATTTATGTTGAATGCCAGAATGTAAAAACGAAATTGAGTAGTACAAGCTGCAGGAGGGGATGGGAAAAGTCGTACATTGTCAACAGACTGACCAATAGAAAACTTTGTCAAATTTTAAATATTGTTAGTCTAGTTATGTTCACAAATTTATCTGTCTGTTAGTTATTTTTAATAAAAATTATTTGTTAAAATTTGTGTGTGTTGTTGTATACCTTTGCATATACAAACCACCCAATGCACCACTGAGAAACAAGGAAACAACAACAAAAAGTCAAAGACAGTAATGAAGGATGTCTCACAAAATGAAGTAATTCCAAAAAGTAAAATACGAGGGCAATCTAGAAAGTAGATTACGTTACGCTCTGTAGTCGCTAGGGGCGGGACTATGGCCATTTTGATGTCAGGGCATTTCTCTGTTCAGTGGCTATCCAGCTTTGCTAGTGAGGTTACTGTCGTTCCTTGTTGTTTTCAATAGCAGTTTAAAATGTGTGACGGAATTGAAAATCCCGCAAGTTGTGAAATGCGGTTGGTAATAAGCTTTTTGTTGGCTAAGCACAATAAACCAATTGAGATTAATCGCAACTCTGTTAATTTTATTGGAATAAAGTGATTACTGAAGGTGGAGTGTGTCAGTGGTGCATTAGGTTTAAAAATGGCCTTCTTTTGATGATTTTAGTAGTTTTGGGAGCACTTTCCAGAGCTGCACTTAAAATTACATCAGTTATATTGATGACAGCGGAGTCTTATGTCCACGGATGATGAAGCATTTGGCACCTGTATAGCTTGCTTAAATTTGCCCTTATCTGCCTTATCAAGTGCCCATCTAGGTCTTCTGGTCACATTTTCTTGAGTATCCAGAACTAAATTATAACCGGTGCATGGTCACTACCGTAAAGGTCAGAGGAGACTGTCCAATCAAAGCGGTAAGAGATTTGTGATGTGCACACGGTTAGGACTAATCAAATCAAATCATTTTTATTGTAAAGACAATACTTTACAATTGCATAGCAAATGTCAATTTATTATATTCTAAAATTTTACACATTCAAACCACATCCATTCTCATATGGTATTACGAACACACTTCTTTTATTTCTTGCTAATGTAACCCACTCTGTAAACAGGGAGTCTGTGGCAGTGTTCATAAACTACCGTTTTTTGTCGTCCCATACAGTAGTTATCTCTGCCTCGTGCATGTGTATGTCTTGGCCTCTGGATAAAGCGCATTTAAACATACAAAACAAAGTTGTTTCCAAAATGTAGAGGCAGGGCAGAGTCAACAGCTGTAATTCCTTCAAAGCTAGCAGCAAGACTCTAAAATTGGTTTTTGCTTTGGAGTTTGAAAATTCTCTGAAACTGATAGTTTGCACAGGCTTACCGAGTGCCAAACCGTAGGACAGATGGGGATAAATCAAGCCGTTATCAATACCAGACTGTGGCAGTATTTTGCTAAAGACCTCAAAACAAAGATTCCTGAGGAAATTTTGGCGCAAACATGATCAATATGCTCATTCCAAGTCAACCCTTGATCAAGGTGTATTCCAAGGAAGTTTGAATGAAGAGCAGACTTCTTCTAGTGTAGAGTCCACTAAAAATACAGCAGGCCCACACTGGTTTTCCTCAGCATGCAAAGAAAAATTCAAAACATTGGACTTTGACGTGAGATTGAGGCTGTTAAAGTATTGGACACAGTTAATGGTATCAACAAAAGCCTCCAAAACTTAGCTTGATTTTTTGCTGAAATAGAGTTGTATAGTCAGCGTACTGCACAAGTTTCCGGTGCAGAAGTGATGATCATGTCATTGACATAAAGCAGGAAAAGCACAGGACTGATTATCGATCCCTAAGGGACACTATAATTCAGTTTTACTGGTTTGAACAATTGATTTGAAATTTGGACAACTCGGAATCTGTGGCTAAAAATGAGCCCCAAAAACGATGGTGGGTATAGAAATCGGCCACAAGTACGAAAGGGTGAGGCAACTGATTAACAAGGTTCCAGATTTCTTGAAAGAACTTCTGGCGGTGGGGAATGTAAACACAACAGACATGTAATTTAAACTATATCTAGCTTCGCACATACTGCTGTACTTCCACTGTATTCAGAGAAGGATTTGCAAGAACCATAATTCCTCCACAGGCATGTCCGTCATTAGGGTTGGCATGGTGGAAGATATCCCACCCCCTGATGGAAAAGTGAAGCTCGATCTCCTGAATACACATATTGAAATTTCCCATTGTTGTTTTCCAAGGTTGTCATCAAACAAGTCCTCCTCCACTAGGCTGAATTTTGACGACTGGTATGATGGTGGGGTCCTGTTCGGCACCCCCTTGATCGGTCGGCTACTTGAGAGGCAATTTTAAAGCTTAACCCACAAACCAGTTTCTGCCGTTCTTCCAGAGACAAATTCTTCTTTCCTGATGTGCTGGAACTTCCAGCATTAGGGTTTTTTTTTAAATGAGCAGCAACCTGCACTTCCGTAGGCTTTTGCTTAATTAAAGGGGTCCGTCACTTGGTTTGGGCAGGAGTAAAAGATTTGATAGGCACAGAAGGTGCAAGTGCAGGTCTTTGCACTAATTTGTTGTACTAAGGCAGCAACATGCTGGGTTAGTTCTCTAACCATGCCCTCCAGAACAGAGGAGGAACAGTGTTTTGGTGGCAGCCTGAGAATAGGATACGTCTTTCTTCGGGGTGCCCAAGACGTCTCCTATACTTCTTATAAGCATCACCGAATGACAGTTTCTCACTTGTAACCATTATAAGAACTTACTTTCCTTCCAAATATGCTTTACAGCTGCGAGAGCTTGAAGGATGCTTGCCCTTGCAGTTGACGCACTGTTCTTCACTACCAGGGTGATTGCAAGTTTTACTTGAATGTCCAAAAAGTTGACATCTGTAAAAACTCTGAGGATTTCTAAAATATGGACAGACTTGCAGGAATAGATATCCTGCTCTGATAGTGGATGGTGAGTGAGGAAGGGTGAAAGTCAAAATATGACCTGGTGTTTACAGAGCTTTAAATTTTAAAAATATATAAATATAAAGTTATTAAGCCGCTTTAAAACTTTTTATAAACATGTTGTATAAAAATTTGAAGAGAATGCCACGGTGGTGATATGGGATGAAAAAATGAAATAGTTCTAAACATTTTACTTATGAAAAATTTAATTTTATGAGTCCCTTAAGAGACATGTGATTATCAGTCCATACATATTGCTCTCTTATACCTATCTCAAATCTATATTGAGCTCAACTAGGGTATACAGAAGAAATATCACAGATACAATAGTAACATACACGACAGCTCAGATGCAAGAAGCCCTCAATACAACTCCTGAGGGATATTGGGGACTGTGAACAGAGTAGGGGAAACTGTCGAGTCCATGGCAGCTTGCGGCGTAGTCACCTTGGATGTTAACCGTGATGATTGCACCACTGAATGTTGGGTAATATTTGGCGATACGAGAGATGGCAGTCTTCGCAGCCTCCTCAGGTGACGACCCGTGACGCATCTCTTCCACAGCCAGAAAACTGCACAGTTTCAAGTCATTATCCTTTTCTTAACATAACATTAGTTATTATACAATCTGTTGTACTAAAACATTAGCTTAATTAGTTGTCAAAGTTACTAATAAGTAACTAAGATCAGTCATATTCCGATCACTCTGGAAAACATAGTAATAAAGTAACGGTAGTACAAATAATTTTTCCATGTATGCTAAACCTTATGACTTACCAATGAATTGGAGAGATTCCAATCCTCGAAAAATAGTCAAGTGTTCTTTTTTTTAACATTAACAATTGTAAATGTCCGAAAACATTTTATCCTTTCAAATCACCCATTGTCATTGAACTTTAAACAAAGAATTACCATTAGTCAATCAGTCTAGGGTAACTGTATACTAAGTCAGCTAAAGTCCCTCATTAATAATTAAGTAACGTTTTACAGCTTCTTTCTTGTGCAAGGAATACGTAGATCATGGCAACAAAATAAATAGTACTCAACTATTGAACGAAAATGGTGACCTACACCTACATAAACATAAAGAAAAGGACATTTAAGATAAGGTAGTCAGTGAGCATTTTGGAGCCAAGGCTATCTATGGAACATCAGAGCAAAAATACTTTCATTCACAGCATGTCTGGATGTACAAAAACTGAAATGTTGCCGACAAATAGTTATTCAGATTCCTCTGATCCTACAAGCAAAATTATTTGTGTGCTTGACCAAAATAAGAAATCCATATTTTTACTAACCAGTTACTTTAATGCCCGTGTTCTAAACATTTTTGAGAGGATGGTGTATGACAAATTTCTTAATAATCCATTGGAATGTTTCCACATCAATATGGTTTTCGACCAGGTTGTAATACTTCAGATACTTTAAGGAGAATCCTTACTTCAATTGACTTGTGAACAAACCATGGGTCTCTTTTGTGACATAAGCAGGCCTTCAATACAGTTGATCATTTCATACTTTTAGAAAAAACTTGAGAGGCACTATTTTTAGGGAATTTATTAACCCTGGAAGTGTCTTATCAGAATTTCTGAAATGTCGGCACTTTTCATGCAATTTGCAGGCTTTCACGGTAAAATTCATAAAAAAAGTTTTTTTTTATTTAAGTATAAAGTGTTATACATCAATGTTTTTGTTATAAAACGGAGAATAAAACTAAATAAGTTTTAATAGGAAATTTTAAAAAATTATGCCATGTATCGTGACTATAATTTTAACTTAAGTATGAAACAATTATGTTACATTAAACTATCCTCATCTTACAAAAATTTTAAGATGAATAGAACATGTAGGATAGCCAAATTGTAGCAAATTTAGTTATAAACATACAAATATATAGTTTTATTGGTTAAAAAATAAAAAAAAGTTATAACAATTATGTTTATACAGAAAAGTGCAAATTTGCCATTTTTTCAGTTGCTAGGCAACACAATGAAATAAGTACTATCAAACAAATATTCATTATGTTTCTTGCCTTTTTTTATGTTTGATGATATAGAGCAGTATATACTTAAAACAATTTTTAACATTTTAGAATTGAAGAAAAAAAAACAAAATATATTTACACTAGGTTTTTGGTTTTCTCACTCTTGAGTCACTTCAGATTCAACGTAATCACTCACATCATATTCCATGAGAATATTATAAATATCACTAGATCCACATGGATCAGCCATTACTAGTTTTAAAATGAAACTAATTATATTAAAACTGGACACAAATCATGTAGACGCATACCCGAACAAAAAAGAAATGATTTGTTTACAACCGGCAATCTCCGCTACACAGATACGATCGAGCACAGCACAATGTCAGCTTATAAAGTTAAGCTGGTTGCCATCTAGATACAGCACAAAAGATAATAAAGACCACTAAACATTAAAAGCAACTCATAAGCAACAGATTGATATATAATTTAAAGGTCTGTGGCCAGTAATAAGCATTTTATCGGTATATTACGAATCGACCCCGTTAGTGTCGATTGCACTTTAGAAGTGACCTCATCAACACCAAATGGGTCGACCGACACTTCCAGGGTTAAAGTGGTTTTAAGGGGGAACTCCAACTAGAAAATAGAAAAAATTATAAAGAAATGTAAAAAAATTTTATTTTTATTTTTTATTTTATGGTTTCTCCTGAACATTTTGATATGTAACATGTACCATATCTATTATTATATGTGCTAGATTTTTATAAATCAAGTAAGTGCTGCAAGTGTTTATTCGCTGTCATTTTCGAGAACAAGTAATGCAACATGATTGTTTCACATACAAATGATATTTTATGTACATAAATATATGTATAACAACCCTAGAGAGTGATTATACATTTGGTTTTGTTATGTTGGTCAACCTGGTTACAGTAAATAAACATTGAACTGAAGTAGCAGGTAATAGAAACTAAACAAAATCAGTATGAACTCATTTGATTTATCAGTTGTATTACTGTGATTGTTTTGTTCAAGTGTAACCAGTGCTGTGTTTATTGTGCTTTTATATTTTATATTTAGTATAAAACTGAATCTGGATGGATATTACCCTTGTATAGGTAAACTTTGAACTATATTTGAATGTTATAGGTTAGGTAAAAATTATGCCTGCTACTAAAAGGAAAACTGTTGACTCAAGAGTCTCTAAAACATTTAGTAAAAAGAATAAGGCACGCCTAGCCGCTATTGCAAGATGGTCAACAAACCTAGGCCTACAAAATCATGCCACAAACAGTCCTGAATGTTCAGGAGAATCGTCAAATTTGAAACCCGAAGAACCGATTGGTTCCGGGTTAGGCCTAACTCAACAACCAAGCACATCTAGTAACTGTGATTTGCAGCAGACTAGGCCTAATGAGGATAGTGATTTTAAAACTAGATTGTCTGATTTAGAAAAATCACTAAATGTAGGCCTAGTAGAAAATGATATTGAAATGAACCGTGAAAGCTTGCAGTACGGTATTATTGATTTTGGTTGTATAAATAGCCTGATTGGGAATCTAGCCTGTCCTAAATGCAAAGAACTAACCCTATCATCAAAAATCTCATGTAGATTTGGACTAGCCAGTAAAGTTGAAGTGGAGTGTAGTTCATGTAATATAGTCTCCAATTCTTATACATCTAAAAAAATTGATGATAATAATTCTTTTGACGTCAATTCTAGAATGGTAACTCACTTTATATCAAATGGACAAGGATACAGTGCAATGGAGAAACTATGTATAGTGCTAAATATGGAAATTATGAGCAATAATACATTTAGTAAAATTGCAAAAACTTTGTCAAAATCAACAATAGAAGCTGGTCAAATAAATCTGGCCACTGCAAGAGCCCGAGTACGACAAATATACGCTGAACTGGAAAATTGTAATAGGCCTAACGACTATGATGGGCCTATAGACATAGCAGTATCATTTGATGGCACATGGCACAAGAGAGACCACACCTCAAATTATGGTGTTGGTTGTGTAATAGAATTACACACAGGTTTATTTATAGATTACTGTGTTTTATCAAAGTACTGCCATTCATGCGCGTTAGCGGAATCGGATCTTGGCAAAAATTCCCCAGAATTTGACATTTGGTTCTCAGGCCACAAATCTGAATGCAGTATAAACTACAAAGGATCTTCACCAGCAATGGAGGTTGAAGCAGCAGAAAGACTTTGGAAAAGATCTAATGACTATAATTTCAGATATACTACTATTCTCTCTGACGGTGACTCTAAAGCTTGGCAACACATTCAAAATTTGAACGTTTATGGGGACAATGTAACCATAAATAAAGAAGAATGTATAAATCATGTCTCCAAAAGATTAGGAACTGCTTTGAGAAAAGTAGTGAAAGATTGTAGGGTAAAAAAAATTACTTTGGGGGGAATCAGCTATGGAAGTTTGAAAGATGCGACCATAATAAAGCTTCAAAAATACTACAAAAACGCTATTTTAAAAAATAAAGATAATGTAAATGGAATGAAAAGCAGTATCCTTGCAACACTACATCGTTGTGTTTCAACAGATGAAAAGCCCAGACATTACAAGTGTCCCACAGGTACTAACAGTTGGTGTTTTTATAATAGAGCGTTGGCGAGACACCAGGACCTCATAAAGAAAATTTGAAAACTGCTATAACAGAGACTGTACTGAAACACATTGTACCTGTGTATCAAAGACTTGCTTCAGTTGAACTGTTGAATAGATGTTCTAAGTGCCTGACCCAGAATTCAAACGAGAGTTTGAATGGACTTATCTGGACCAAATGTCCAAAGGTACGCAACGTATCTAAAAGAGCTGTAGAAACTGCGGTGGCTGCGGCTATTGGAGAATATAACTTTGGTAATACAGCTATAACTACTGTTATGACAACTGCTGGAATGACAATTGGACATAAAAGTAATGTAATCATGAAAAGAAGAGATAAGAGAAGAATCAGACAAGCAAAATTGAAGAAAACAAAGTATTTTCAAGAGTACAGAAAAAAATTGTGTATGATAAAACATTATAGAGAACAAAAACTAAAAGAAGGAGAATGTTTAACTTATGGAGCTGGTGAATTTTAGGTGAGAAAGCAAGGATCCTAAGTAATAAGTATGTTTATAGCTCATTTTACCACTGTTATAAGTAAAAATAAACTTTAAGGGGGAACTCCACCTAAAAAATGACTTTTATTTGCAGTGGTAATATTTTTTTATTAATGCAGTTTGAAAGAGCATCAAAAAACAAAACTTTTAATACCATACGTTAACATTTTTGCAACCCCCCTTAGGGGTAGGGGTGGTTTATTGCGGAAAACTTATTTCATTGGTGCAGATATATCTCAAGTTAGGTTGTTTGCAAAGTGTAGCATGGGTTTGATCAGATATGACACTGTTCATTGTTTATAATTTTTTAAATATATTTTATTGTTGAAAACTTTATTTTTACGAAAGGAAACAAAATAAAAACTCTTTCATACATTATTTTATAAAACCAATGCTACAGTTTGCAGACCATTTTATAAGCTTCAAAATATAAAAAAAATTATGGCTCTAGCTATAACCTAACTTGAATTATGTCCGCACCTAGCTGCGAAAACAGTGAAAATAACAAATTCTGAATAATAGAGTTTAATTGGTTGTATTCTGTGTGTTCAAGTCCATCAAGAAGGGAAATCTTCATCTCCGATTACTTGTTTTCCCAAACAGGAGTACCTCAGACTCCATCCTTGGACCCTTATTGTTTCTGTTGTATATAAATGATCTGCCTTTGTATGTCTCGTCTCCTTGTAAGAATAGTTCGGTAGCTATGCTATTCTTATGTTTTATCACAAAGATACCAATTCTCTTATCAATTACAACATCTCAATGACCTTCCGGGTGGTTTGTTACAAATAAACGGTATCTTCATTTCAACAAGACCCACACCACTCAGTTTGTCACAAACACCATGTAATTTACCTCACTTATTTTTACTTGACAACATTGTTATTAAAACCAGTCTCATTTTTGGGAAGAGAGAAAAGTCACAAGGGCCTAAATCTGGTGAATAGGCAGGATGTGTAGCGGTAACCTTGTTTTTTTTTTCATGGGAATGTGAGCTAGAGCGTTGTCGTGGTGCAACAGCCAGTTTTAGTCTTTCCACAAATCAGGCTTTTTCCCTCAAACGCCTTGAAACGTCACAAAAAAAATCAGAGATCATTGTAACACTAGGTAGCATGAATCCCTAAATGAACATTGCCTTTAATTTAAAAAAAAAACCACAAACATTGTTTTTATTGCACTTCCCACTTGGTGATTGTGGGCTTTTCCACAGATGACTGCTGTTTTCTTTCTGGATCATAACCATAAAATCAACTTTCATCACCAGTTATGATCCTGGATATGAATGTGGGGTCACTTTCAAATGTCTCTTTGAGTTCACTGCACACATCAACATGTTGCTGTGTCTGTTCAACAGTCAAAAGCCAAAGCACAAATTTTGTGACAACTCAATGCATACCTAGACTTTCAGTTCAAATATTTTGACAGCTTCTGTACCTAATACCAACACTACTACATAAGTCAATTATTGTCTGATGACGGTCTTCATGAATGAAGTGTCGAATGTTTCCAACAAATTTATCTGTTTTGCTCGTGGAAGGTCGTCCTGAACGATGATCATTTTCAATTGGTTTCATCATTTTCAATTTACCAGCCTTGAAATGAGTGTACCATTCAAAAACCTGTGTTTTGCTCAGTGAATGTTCTTCAAAGGCTTCTTGAAGCATTGCAAAAGTTTCTGCTGGTGATTTCTTAAGTTGAAAGCAACTTGATTCAAGCCCCTTGTTCGAATTTATCAGCCATCACAAAAATCGCTATGTAATTATAACACAACAACAAAGCACAACTTGAAGATATAACCTAACCACTCACAACAACAAAACTCAGCAGCTATTGCGGTAGAGGCTGGTGAAGCACCGGTTTGTACAGTCGGGTAAAAAGTATACTTTTATGTTCTTTCACTTTCACATTTGATGGTCTTTTCGCCTCAGCTATGTATACCCAATCAAAAGCACATATCATAATGTAACACAGTACCTAGAATCTTGAGTAGTATCTTTTGGATTAGCTTTGTAAAACTTTCCCTAAGTATGTTCCGAGTTAAAACAGTTTTAATGTTTTCAAATTTAATTTTTTTCAGTTTTCAGACTCAGGATGTTTTCCATTATTTCTTTTGCACTAATGACAGATTGAGTTGATCTAATTAAACTTATTTTGATTTCCCAAAATTTCTATTTCCACAAACATAGTATTCTAAATTCGTAATATAAAACCATTCTAACATTTAAAATTTTGTTATCATATCTAATCTTATTGAAAAACCAACGATTAAATTTAACCATTTGTTAACTTTTTGGGATTTTTTCCAAATGTGGTGAAAGAAACTAGTCCTAAACTTAATCAAGTTTCTTTTACCTACATATTTCGCAAATACGATGATATTTACTAAAATATTAAATGCAATTGATATTATTTAACGTTATAGTATTTAAAATGGAATTAGCAAACACTTTACTTGAGTTCATATACCTTGGAAGGAAGCGCATCATTACATCACCATCTCCAGTGCATGCGGCTGCACCAACTGTTCCATCTGCATAGCCACCAGCACCCACGAGTGGTGCATCTCCCACTCGACTGTAACATCAAACAAACTTGTTACAGTCTATCATCTCTATGGTGCATGGTACCGCACCAACTGTTCCATCTGCATAGCCACCAGCACCCACGAGTGGTGCATCTCCCACTCGACTGTAACATCAAACAAACTTACTTACATTAAAACATTAAACCAATATTTAACACTTTTATTATTTTGTGAGGCCTTTCGATATCAAAGATATCTTCTTCAGACACATCACAAAAGAAGATATCTTTGATATCGAAAGGCCTCACAAAATAATAAAAGTGTTAACCCTTTTAGCCCCGGCATCCGATATATCGGACAGAGGTGGTCTAGCTAAAATGCCCAACGTCCGATATACCGGACGTCTCGAGAATTTAATGTAGCCGTCTAATAATATGTCCAAATGCCATCAGTTTCGGTATAGTAGTCGGTGAAGAAACGGGCTACATGCAAAAACAATAAACCTTCCAATTGGCATCGTATTTCGTCGTCGTCGAGCGTAGTTTATTTGTCGATGTCAGCTGTCAGACGACTTCAGTAGCATTGTTGTTGTATGCTGACTTATAACCTCAATTAGTTTGCGTGATTGAAAGCGGTTGTTTTTCGTGTGATTTATTGTATTATTAGTAAAAAAAACATGAGTAAACGTCGTAGAGAAAAGTTACCTGTGAGTGAAAACACTTTGTTAAACACTATTATTAGTGGTGAATGTGCTATTTTTGGAGACAATGAATTGAGTTGTTTATATAAAATGTATATATTGTAAATATTATTTCTTTTACTTTTTTGAAAAATTAAACAAGTTTTAGTCTTACAAACCATTACAATTAGTTTGTGTTATTTTACAATTGTTATTATTTCAAAAGTGCAAAAACAAGTATACATATCTGTATACTTCTACTGACGTGTATGTGGAAATATATGAAGAAGTGCTTATGCAGCAATACAATTAATTGGATATATCTCCTGCATTTATCAAGGAAAGTTCTTCAAATTTTGTGTGTGTAGTAAGAAATATATGTACAACAAAATTGCTTTATTTTTCAGGGGCTACAATTTTTTTTCTACCCTTTATGTATGTCCAAACTATAAAAAATAAAAAAAATAAAATTTTTTTATGTATATATACGCCTAAAAAAAACATATCATTCTGTAAAAGTACTTTTTAACTATTACATCTAAGAGTACACTTATTTGTGAACAATTTAAAACAAAAACCTAAAAATTATCTTCCAAAATAAGAAAACTAGATGTATTTTCCCTCCATTCTGCACTACGGTCCCTTATCGCCATGGGCTTTCTGGCAAGTCCATGGAAAAATGGCTGGGGTTAAAAGGGTTAAATATTGGTTTAATTTTTTAATGTAAGTAAGTTATCAGTACCAATATAAGCTCCATCTACAACATCAAACAAACTTGTTACAGTCTATCATCTCTATGGTGCATGGTACCGCACCAACTGTTCCATCTGCATAGCCACCAGCACCCACGAGTGGTGCATCTCCCACTCGACTGTAACATCAAACAAACTTGTTACAGTCTATCATCTCTATGGTGCATGGTACCGCACCAACTGTTCCATATGCATAGCCACCAGCACCCACGAGTGGTGCATCTCCCACTCGACTGTAACATCAAACAAACTTGTTACATTTTATTATAAAATTAAGTATGTTAAAAGTTTACATCAGTCTTCAATTATTGTTAATTTACTGGATATGATACGAGGTTCAGTGATAGAGAGGGCTGACAGCCCTAACTCCATCTATTTAATAAAGATATTTTTCATTTTATTTCTTTTTTTTAATCTAATTTGCAAAGAAATAAATTTTAAATTGATCAGTTTTAATAAAATTTGGAAATTAGTTCCAACATCAAAGAAACACATGGATATGTTTTTTAGTGTTTTCGTTGGAAGTTCTCAAATAAAGATAAAGTTCACCACTTCTTGTCTGTTTGTATAAACGTTAATAGTCTATTTATCACTCTTTGTTGTCCTTAATTTTAGTAAATTAATTTTTTGATACGGAAAATACTTATTAAAATGTACTTTACCATATTAGGAAAATTAGAGTTTTAGTAACTACAAGAGGACCTTCTTCAATTTTGTTTCAATAGGGAATAAGAACTTTAATATTTGTTTAAATTGTGGACATATTACATGTTATTTTAGTATTAATTATGTCAAACTAACTCATACTTTTTCTACAGATTTGTCAAATATTCCAAAAAGTATTTTGTAGGCAGTGTGATGAAGTAATTATTTTCAAGTCCCTGTACCATAGAGACAGGATACCAAAACTTGTCAATAGGTGAGCAGCACAATAAACAATGAATATCAGCACAAGGGTAAAATATTAGAACTCCCTCCCACGTGCAGAAAGAAAAACAATTGGACAATTATCACAGGCCATGAAACTACAATGAAATGGAGCGAACAAAGATAGTTACAGTCATAAAACTGATTATTGATTCTGTTCTAGTTCATGTATGCACACATAATATATTTTAAAGTGTCATAAAAACTCATGTAACAATAACTGCCATATCATTTTGCAGGTGTCAAAGTAATTTTCCTGGTGATTCTTTTGTTGAAAACTTGTTCTACAAATACTGAAATTTTTGTACACCATTCAAAATTTACAACCATACACTATCCACATATGAAGAATAATGATCTACAATTCTAATTTCAAGTATTCTATTTTAAAGTGAATTCACTGCACTGGTTTTCTGAGGCCATTTCTAGGCGGAGAGGCATTTTGTTCCCCATTTCTCAATAAACTTAAAGTTAAACAACACATTTATGTCAGCGTCTACATCATCAGTGTCAAAAGTCTGCTCAACTTACCTAATATCAGAGGTACATGTTTGGCAGGTTGCACCTTTTAACCCTGGAACTCATTTTTTTCCACTATTGCAAACATTTTTCAAAAATTCATAAAAATTATAAGCTATTTCATATATAAACAGTTTAGCATCGGTTTCTTTCATCTAAAGACATAAATTCTAATAGCATTTTCCTCAACAAAAAAGTGTGAAGTAAATCTTAATTTTTTATTCAAAATATTTTATCAAAGTTTTGGTTACTCAAGGGAATAAAAAATCTAAAAATAAAAATCTAAGATAGCCAAAATATATTAAATACTATACACTTTTTAATTAGCTTTTTTACACAACTTAGTACATATTTGTCATAGTACACTGCTTAGCAACAAAGATGAGATTTAGGCACACTTGTAAATAGTGCAAAAAATAAAAGCTGTAATTTTTAATTCACTTAATTTTGGGTTCTAAAATGTATACACATATTTACAATAACAATAAGACAATGTACGTAATATTTGGCTCATTTCAGCATTTAAAACCACAAAGTGCAGTCTGAACAATCGACCACATGGCATCACAGGTGATCAAATACAGAACTCGTAAACACAAAACATGGGTCATAGACATCGGAATAAAAACTTAAATATATGTAGGCTGTAAACTCGAGTTTCATCTAGCTCACATACTTATTCTCAAAAATAGCACTAGTTATAAGCAGTTAACGTTAACCTTATGTCTCTGCCTCGGAAAAATGTTGAGAATCCATGAAGAACAGCATGTGAACATCAAATTCCTTCTCAAACTTAGAAAATCTGCAAATGAAACAATAATAGAAGAAAGGTTAATAGTTGAACTTACCCCGGTATTTTGTGGTTGGCACCATTGGAGCTCGTACCTACAGCTACTCTTCCCTGTCTGTCAAGAGCTACCATGGAGATGGTATCGTGACTGTATTTGACTTGATCGTTTGTAATGGTCTTGCCTGAAAGCAAGGGATGGTAGGGGCCACATTGCTGGCTTGGATCTGGCTCAACATCCTGTAACAACAAGTGGTCAAGTCAACCAGGTAAATGAAATCTATAGCCACTCTCTATTGTAACAGACCAGAGCTACCATGAAAGATACAGACACTGAAAGGAGCCACATTGCTGTCTTAAATCTGGCTCAACATCCTGTAGCAACCAGTGGTCAAGGTAACTAAGTAAATGGAACCTTTAGCCACTCTCTATGGTGACTGTCCAGAGCTACCATGAAAGATACATACACTGAAAGGAGCCAAATTGCTGTCTTAAATCTGGCTCAACATCCTGTAGTAACCAGTGGTCAAGGTAACTAGGTAAATGGAATCTATAGCCACTCTCTACGGTGACTGTCCAGAGCTACCATGAAAGATACAGACACTGAAAGGAGCCAAATTGCTGTCTTGAATCTGGCTCAACATTCTGTAGTAACCAGTGGTCAAGGTAACCAGGTAAATGGAACCTATAGCCACTCTCTATGGTGACTGTCCAGAGCTACCATGAAAGATACAGACACTGAAAGGAGCCAAATTGCTGTCTTGAATCTGGCTCAACATTCTGTAGTAACCAGTGGTCAAGGTAACCAGGTAAATGGAACCTATAGCCACTCTCTATGGTGACTGTCCAGAGCTACCATGAAAGATACAGACACTGAAAGGAGCCAAATTGCTGTCTTGAATCTGGCTCAACATTCTGTAGTAACCAGTGGTCAAGGTAACCAGGTAAATGGAACCTATAGCCACTCTCTATGGTGACTGTCCAGAGCTACCATGAAAGATACAGACACTGAAAGGAGCCAAATTGCTGTCTTAAATCTGGCTCAACATCCTGTAGTAACCAGTGGTCAAGGTAACTAGGTAAATGGAACCTATAGCCACTCTCTACGGTGACTGTCCAGAGCTACCATGAAAGATACAGACACTGAAAGGAGCCAAATTGCTGTCTTGAATCTGGCTCAACTTCCTGTAGCAACCAGTTGTCAAGGTAACTAATGAAATGGAACCTATTATAGCCACTCTCTACGGTGACTGTCCAGAGGTACCATGAAAGATACAGACACTGAAAGGAGCCACATTGTTGCCTTAAATCTGGCGCAACATCCTGTAGCAACCAGTTGTCAAGGTAACTAATGAAATGGAACCTATTATAGCCACTCTCTACGGTGACTGTCCAGAGCTACCATGAAAGATACAGACACTGAAAGGAGCCAAATTGCTGTCTTGAATCTGGCTCAACATCCTGTAGCAACCAGTGGTCAAGGTAACTAGGTAAATGGAACCTATAGCCACTCTCTACAGTGACTGTCCAGAGCTACCATGAAAGATACAGACACTGATAGGAGCCAAATTGCTGTCTTAAATCTGGCTCAACATCCTGTAGTAACCAGTGGTCAAGGTAACTAGGTAAATGGAACCTATAGCCACTCTCTACAGTGACTGTCCAGAGGTACCATGAAAGATACAGACACTGAAAGGAGCCAAATTGCTGTCTTGAATCTGGCTCAACATCCTGTAGCAACCAGTTGTCAAGGTAACTAATGAAATGGGACCTATTATAGCCACTCTCTACGGTGACTGTCCAGAGGTACCATGAAAGATACAGACACTGAAAGGAGCCACATTGTTACCTTAAATCTGGCTTAACATCATACAGCAACCAGTTGTCATGGAAATAATGGTCTTAACATAGTTCCTTGTACTGGATGGTTCTCATATCAGTGATGTTTATTTGGTGACAGTTTGTATTGTGTCACTCCTTACGACAATTTATTTAATTGGAAAACTAGCTCTTATACGTAATTTGCTCAGATACATTTTAAATAATTTCTCTCTGAAATAAGTTAGTGATTTGTATAATAAGTGTATTACAAAGTTATGTACAACTATGTTAATAGGTTATATAGATTAACAGTAAGTGTGTTTTGTTTGTCTTAACGGATTGAGAACACAGTGATAAGCACCAGTCCAGACTTACACATGGCTGATTATCTTATCTTAAACAAATGTCTACTCAAAGGTTGAGTTTCATCCATGTTATTTAATATTCAATGTTAAATGTATTATAATTAAAATAAGCAGTTACCCATGGCTTTGTACTCTTGTATTCTTCTTGGCTTTGTGAACTGTATACACTAACAAGTTTTACATTTAATAACTGGTGTTTCGATACAGACATAAACAAATTTGATAGTAAGTGTTAAAAATGACAACAATGAGCAATGAGTCTTGTTTGCTGAAAACAGCAATGAGGAATTGTGCTCAATAAAACTTTTACTGTTTGATTATTATTTTTCGTAGCTAAATAAAAGCACCAAGCTAGCAATTGCGATCCTTCCTGTTCACTGAAAAACTTTAGAGGTCTTCATAACGAGACTTTTGGATACCTATGAAATTATGAATACTAAACAATTTGGATTTAAAAAAATTATGTCAATGATTGATGCAGTAACTAACCTTGTAGATGTCGTAGGCTATGGGTTGGAGAGGCGAGAACAGGTGCTTAGCATTTTCCTTGACCTCTCAAAGGCTTTTGACTGTGTGCATCATGAGACTATTTCTTATTTACGTTAATAATTTGAACTCATCGATCCATTATGGAGAGATGATTCAATACGCTGATCGACACAACTCTCTGTATTTCAGATAAAACAGTTCAAGATTTAGAAATAAAATTGTCGATCTAAGTTCTTGCATATAACACTTTTCTGAAATAAACTTAAACTCAAATCATTCAAATTCATTAAATTTAATTTTAGACAACATGAACAAGAATTGATACCAATTGTGTCTATGGATGGTGTACTCTTACAGGAAACAGAATCCACCAAGTTTTTGGGAATACAAATTGATTGTGGAGCTGGCCCGAAACGACAACATTAATTCCGTCTGTGCTAGAGTTGCCTCATGCCTTGCATAATTTGGTAAAGTATTACTCCTTTGATATCTTAAAATGGTCTATTTTGGTCTGGTTTGCACATATCCGTCATATGGTGTGAGTTTATGGAGAGGTTGTGCCAACTACAGATTGTAAAGGGTTTTTAAATTACAAAATGAGGAAATTCGCATCATGCTCAAAATTAATTTTAAAGAGTTGTACAGGGATGTGTTCAAGGAGATAAAAATGCTTACTTTACCCTGCCTCTATGTGCTATGTGGTGGTTATGTCCTAGTGGACCAAGTGTACGTTCGTACAAGGCCAATACATCCATCAGTATGGAACAAGAGGCAGAAAGAACTTGCAAGTATAACAGCCCAGGACAACAGTATTTGCGCATTTGCTGCCTCAAATTGGTGTTAGGCTAATTATTAAACTTCCTGAATGCATCAAACAAACAGATAATCTAAATCACATTCGAGCTTGATTGAAGCGCCATCTGGTGGCAAGAGCATTTTACTTGGCTGATGAGTTCATGGAGAGTCGCTGGGATAACTAATTGGTATTGGCCTAAAATAAGCCAAAATTTTGGATCTGGTGTACCTAATTGAATGAGTATGTGTATGTGTGATGATTGTAAGTATGAATAGATGAAACTATTAGATTAGAATTTTAACTTTTAAAACAAACGTTGCAAAACAATGTGTTATTGTCAAAATGCAAAATAAAATGAAATTAAATTGATACAAAAATGTTCATATTAACATAACCAACATTTCACAATAATTAGACATTTTTATAAATATTCTATTTCTGAGTTATTAAAGTTTTGTATGGTAGCCATTTGAAATCTGATATGATATTTTTCTGAAACATTTTTTCAAATCAAGTCTTAATTAAACTAAATACACTCCTCAAAACAATTAAAGGATCACTTTTTTAACAGAATGCACTCGGTTAACGGTTCGAAATTTTCTAATAATTTTTTTTTAATTTCAAAGTCGGTGTTGAAAGTAAAATACATCGTATATGTTTTTTTTATATGATATTTTATTTTAGGCTAGAACAGTAAACAAAGTTTAAAACCGCAAAATTAAAACGAAAACAACTCTCTTAATAAAGTACAAATGTAATAAGAAATGGTCTGGTCTTTTGAATCTCACTTTCAATACCTTGTATTGCCACCTCTAGCTGATATAACCGCAAGAACACGCTGTGGCATGGTTCTGATGAGTCGTCTGAGGCTATCTTGAGGTAACCGCTCCCATTCTTCTCGTAATGCCATTTCCAGCTCATCCAAAGTCCTGGGTTGGTTTGGGCGGCCCCGGATACTTCGTCCTAGTTGGTCCCAGACGTGCTCAATCGGGTTTAGGTCCGGACTGTAGGCTGGCCACTCCAGCAGTGGTATGTTGTGTTCGCCCAGGTACTCACGGACCAATCTTGCTGCATGTGGTCGAGCTCCGTCTTGCATAAATAAAAAATTTTGACCTGCTTGCTCTGCTCTCGGACGAATATGAACGTCTAACACCTCGTCCACATAACGCTGGGCTGTCAAAGTGCCGTTTCGGATTATGACAAGGTCTGTACGACCGTCCATTGTTATGCCACCCCACACTAATACTGAGCCCCCGCCAAACGGAACTCTGGGAGCTAGGCAACAGTTAATAAACCGTTCATTTCCTCTTCTCCACACTCGAACGCGGCCGTCATTACCAAAAATTGTAAATTTTGACTCGTCTGAGAACATTACCTTACGCCACTGTCTCAGCTGCCAACGCCTATGGTCTCTTGCAAACTGCAATCTGGCTCTCTTATGACGCACAGTCAATCTCGGCACTCGGGCAGGTCTCCTAGATCTCAATCCAGCTTCCCGGAGTCGATTTCTAACAGTCTGATCCGACACACGATTTCCAGTCGCCTGGCTTAGGTCGTTTTGAAGTTCTCTAGCAGTTAAAAATCGATTACGAAGTGCATTAACTCGTAAAAATCGATCTTCTATGTGCGTGGTAGATCTCGAGCGGCCTTGTCCTGGGCGTCTTTGAAGAGTTCCTAGCTCCTGATGTCGGTTCCATAATCTTGAAATTACTGATTGACTCACACCTAAGCGCCTACCCACTTCTCGTTGGGAAACTCCCACTTCTATCAAAGTAACAGCTCTACTGACATCACTCTCAGACAAAAACCGTCTAACACCCGCCATAACAATAAAAACACACAGGCCTAACTATAGAAGTCTAATCCAGACTGAACGAGATCAACTTCTGACAAAACTGAGCCTGAACCTTTCCTTATCTCATTCTTGTTTGGACATGATATCGAAATAATCGCTCTTATCTTTTACTGAATTAGTCAGAAATAAACAAGAATTATTTATCTTTGCTACCGAGAGGTTCCTTTATCAGTGTGCAAAGTTCAAACATTCTTCTGTTATTAATACTTGTTTTACAAGACGCAATAAAAGTGATCCTTTAATTGTTTTGAGGTGTGTATTTTGCATTTTGCAACTAAATATATAAGTTTGAACTCTATATCTTTATTCTATTTCAAGATATAACCGTTTTCCTTAAATAACACAAACAGACAGATGGTAAACTAAGCAATATAGGACTATATATTATATCACATTTCTTACTTATTTTGACCTAAAACATCAAATGGTGGTGTTTGAAAGAGTAACTTATATGTACGTCCATGTGCATCACAAAAGTGTCTAGTTCCAGGCATTACCGTTACTACCAGAGCTTTGGTTGAGTTTGATTTGTTGCCTCTATCAAAGAAATATATAATTTAATACATTATTATTAATAATATAAATAAACTTTATATAAAAAATCTCGTGTTACAGTGTTTGTTTATGCTAATATAGAAAACCACTGAACCCATTTCAATGAAATTTTATAAATATGTATTGTTTGCTCAAACTTAAAAGATAGGACAGTTTTACCTCGATTAATAAACAAATTGTTAATTTAAGGTTTTTTTATAGATAAAAGGGTTGAACTCACTTCTAGAGCCTGCGTCATTTCATATCAAATCAACGGGGTATAAACATGACCACTTCAGAATTTGATGAAATTTGGTATAAAGGTAGTCCTTTCAAAATTTGAATTTGATATAAAAAAACCTTTTATGACAAGGTATAATGTGTTGTATATCAAAAGAAAGAGCATTTAAAACTGAGTACTATGACACCAGACACCAATACCATCTGTCTAGCTCAATTAGGAGAAAAGCTATAATGATTTCAAAACCTGTTGGTTCCAGTTTTTGGTGGATTGTGACAAACTTTACATAGCCATAACTTTGAAAACCGATTGAAATATTTGGAGAAAAATTGGCAATTTATTGGTGACCAATATAAAGATAAGATATTTAATCATTTTACATTTTCAGTAAAGTAATTTCTCTATTTGTAATACTGAACATATCTGTGACTCACCAACCAGAAGTTGGGCTGACAACTGTTGCTTTGCCAGCTGCTCCACATTTGTTGGGATTGTTTCGTTGTCAAGTTCTCCTTGCGGAAACCCATTTCCAATGCAAACTGTGTGGCCAGCTCTCCCACCAGGATGGAGTGTCGTGTGTGTTCCAATACACGGCGTGCTACCGAAATGGCAGACTTTATCTCTCGCAGGGCACCAACCGCGCCAATGTTCATTGTTACTCTACAGACAAATCCTTGAGATAATATGACCAAATTCTCTCTGAAAAATATCTTTGAAAATAAAGAGCCATAATGAATATATCATAAATGAATATATGAACACAGCAGGGGATTACATATAGTGATTTCATTTTAAGTTTAGAAACAATGTAAGCTATCATGCAGGACTATGCTGGCAATCCATACACGATAGTAGGAAGCCGTGAAGAGACCAGAGTCCAGAACTACACCAAATCTTTTGCCAGCTTTGATGATTATACATGGGGTCCACAAATTACTCCATTTGATTTGGTTGATAAGTAAGAAATGTCATATAAAGTACTGTCCTATCTTGCTTAGTTTACCATCTGTCTGTCTATGTTTTAGAAAAATATTATATCTTAAAACTGAATAAAGGTATAAAGTTGAAACTTTGTAAAATAATTAAGTAAAATTAAGACATGCTTTTGAAAACACGTCAGAAAAATTGTATGTCAGGTTTCAAAATGGCGGCCATACACAATTTACAAGCGTTAATAACGTCATGAAAATTAGTATTTCACCATCTCAAAACCATCCCAGATAAAGCCAAACTTTGAATACAAAAATTTTTTGTTTTTAAAAGAGCTATTGATAGGAGTAATAAGTCATACCATTTGAATTTTTTAGGTTGTATGAGTATAAAATCTCCTGAATTTAAACTATTAAAAATTTCAAATATGCTAAAAAATGAAAATTGTAACATGTGTTTTGACAGAATACTTCTTTAGCAAACTTGGATACAAATTTAGATTTGCTTAACATTTTTAATGAGGTAACAGCAAAAAAAAAAAAAAAAAAAAAACAATAAGTACAACTTTTGACCACTCTGTATACAAGAAGCGAAATAAATTAAAATTTTTTTGTATGAGTAGAGACCTTTAAAATTACCTACCACTCAATCTCTCTTTACATTTGGAAAATGACCCCTGTATATGGCTGTAGATTGAGTTAACACTACATTTTAAGACATTTAACAATACAACTATTAACCCTTATAACGTCACAGACGCCGTATGGCGCATAGACAAACTATCTCCAAACGGCAAAGACGCGGTACGGCGCATCGACACAAAACTGCGTCTATAGCAAATTTAAGTTCCTTTTAAATCTGATCAATGTCACTAACGGTATGCGTCAACCATGTGTGTGGGTTATTGACCTATGTCAAGCGTCAAAATATAGCTGTCGCGTTACATTGTTTGAAACAATAGACACGGTGTCTAGACACTCTACCCGCCACACGGCACAGACGCCGTACAGCGCGCGCGCTTTTGTTTGCAGTTTGGCTTCAGGTAGTGCGTGTCTAACCATCGCTGAGTCGGTTTCCTTCGTCGTGTTTTCTGTTCATATGGTTTTTATTTATTTGTTAAAAGTATTGATATCTTAGTTTTAGTATTCATTTAGTGTTTTTAGTGTTTAGTGTCACCTATTTAGTGTTGAGATACTTTGGGATTATACCGACCACACCAGTATGAAGAACACAAAAATATAAATTTATAGCTAAAAAAACATGATAGAACGAAAAAACAACTCTTTAATTACAAAATTACAAACTTACAAGCATTTCCAGGCATTGTGATTCGTATTGTTGTCGCTGTTATCTTATCTTTCTCGAGAATCCCGATTACGACAGGCCACGCGGCATCACATGATTTGCGCGGTACATAATTATTGCCTTTCCATTACAATTCAATTTATATTTCTGATCAGATCCTCTAGAATTTGATATTTTACTGATAGGTACTATCTCGAGGGATGTTTTTCTTTCGTTGACATCAGCGAGAAGGCATGGCACTCGCATTTTGGGTGGCGGAGTATGATCAAGAATAAAAACAAGTTTTGAGTGTTTTTTCAATAAAGAGTTTAGTTATAGTTTGATCATGTTTGTTTTTATTGAATTTTTGTGTTTGGAGAAATGTAGAGGTAAAACACGGAAGTACAACAAAGCGACGAACCAGCTGAACGGGCGGCGAGACTCTGCAATCACGTTATCTACTAGACCGCTCGACTTTGACCTCTGTCTGAGGATGGGGAGGGGTTTGCGATAAGACAATTCCTGTTTTATATGACGAAATATTGTTCTACGCTAATCTAGTAATCAGTAGAAGCAAAATGTCAAATAACGATTCATGTCTGGGTGTGGTCGGTATAATCCCAAAGTACCGTGTTCATTATTAGTGATAAATAACATGTCTCGTAACATTGACGATCCTGAGTACAGTGACTTTATAATTTTAAAATTTTTACTTTTTCAGGGTGTCCAGTAATGACCAAATCTAAAATTCAAGCACATTTCAAGGTTTTCAAGGCTCAAAATTATAAAATTCAAGGCTATAGTCGCGGTTTACTTTTGGCTCTTTATCGGTAACTAACAATTTTACAAGCCAAAATCAAGTCACGAAATAGTGTTTACTTTCCATGTAACAATAAAGATTTCTCAAATATTTAAGGCCTCTGTTTAAATTACTAATGTCCTTATACATTATTAACAACATTTTATAATTCGTTGTTGAAAAATTTACATTAAATGAGGTTTTTTTCAGAACCTATAACTTATAATTGAACTTCCTTGTGTTCAAAAACTTTGAACTGTAATCGTACCTATAAAATATGTTAATTTAATTATTTAAACAATACTATGCTTAATGTGGCATTTAATTTAGTTTAAAATGAATTTCAGTGTAATGTTACTATTACAAAAAATAGTAAAAAAACGTTGTAGGCCTATACAAAATTATGATAAAGTACCAAAGCCTAATTTAATGTTTATATTGTAACAGTTTGTTACAAATACATTTTAATATCCAAATAGGTAAATGATTTCGATTTTTTTATTTGAAATCTGAAAACAAACCCTCAAAAACACAGGATAGTAAAGAAACAGTTTTACTTTTAAGTTAAAGAAGTTTTACTTACACTTTCAACATCAAACCCAATACTATTCTAAACCAGTTGAGGGTTAGGTTAGTTTTTAGGCGAATTAAGTTTCATAAAAACAAAATAACTGTTAAAATAAATAAAAATATATTAATATTAATTTTGTAAAAAAGGATTAAACTCAAAAAGTCCAAAACATGGGTTATTAAAATGTTGAACCCTTTTTACAATTTATTTTGTGTTAAAAAATAAATTTGTCACAGAAAAAGTGTTACTCTCTTTAGAAAACATGTGTGAAATTATAAAACTTTTTTAACAATTGAATTACTAACGATGTATTGCACCTTTACTCATTGCACAAATTAATTTAAACAAATAAGGCTATTGACAATAAGTTAAATGAAAACAACCATTAATAGTATAGCAAGGGTAAATAAACACCTAGATTACTAAAAAAGTGTTGTATTAATTATATATCTCAAATAAATTTAAAATAAATCCTATAGGCATCCAATTGTACACCATAATTGATCACATGATCACGTTTTTCGATTACCTTAAATTGAAACATTTAATATTCATCACTATGTTTCAAAGAATTGGTAACCTCTTCAACATGCGAATATTATAAATACAATATATAGTCGCGTAGGTTACTTAGCCACTCTTCAAATTACTTTAACATCAAGCATATATAAATGCCATCTCTCGTCAAACCTACTACAACGCCATTTTTGGCGACTGCAACGAGAGCGAGTTACCTCCAAATTTCCTTTGTATCCTGTCAATTTCACATCGATGTGAACATAATGAAACTGTTGCTTCAATATCTTCATTTGTGTTGAGCACGGCGTCCACTGCGACCGGCCCGGTCCAGCTCAGCCCGGACTTTTATACTCTGTCAAAATGCATACGATCAAATGAAAACCCGCCCACTGCGACCGGTCCGGCCTGGGCTGGACCGGGCCGGTCGCAGTTGGTGGGTGTCCATTTGATTGCGTGTATTTCGACTTCACAAAAAGGCCGGGCCGGGTTCACTCCAACCTAGCACCGCCCACTGCGGCCGGCCCGGCCTATCCAGCCTCGGTTGGCTCTTCGGGTGCCGTGTGGGCCGAGTCTTTCCGGGCTGTGCCGGGCCGGTCGCAGTTGGTGGGTGTCCATTTGATTGCGTGTATTTCGACTTCACAAAAAGGCCGGGCCGGGTTCACTCCAGCCTAGCACCGCCCACTGCGGCCGGCCCGGCCTTTTTGTGATGTCGAAATACACGCAATCAAATGGACACCCACCAACTGCGACTGGCCCGGCCTATCCAGCCTCGGTTGGCTCTTCGGGTGCCGTGTGGGCCGAGTCTTTCCGGGCTGTGCCGGGCCGGCCGCAATGGGCGGGTGTCCATTTGATTGCGTGTATTTCGACTTCACAAAAAGGCCGGGCCGGGCCGCCCGCAGTGTGCGGGTGTCCATTTGATTGCGTGTATTCCGACTTCACAAAAAGGTCGGGCCGGGCCGCCCGCAGTGTGCGGGTGTCCATTTCATTGCGTGTATTTCGACTTCACAAAAAGGCCGGGCCGGGCCGCCCGCAGTGTGCGGGTGTCCATTTGATTGCGTGTATTCCGACTTCACAAAAAGGTCGGGCCGGGCCGCCTGCAGTTGGGCGGGTGTCCATTTGATTGCGTGTATTTCGACTTCACAAAAAGGTCGGGCCGGGCCGCCCGCAGTGTGCGGGTGTCCATTTCATTGCGTGTATTTCGACTTCACAAAAAGGCCGGGCCGGGTTCACTCCAGCCTAGCACCGCCCACTGCGGCCGGCCCGGCCTATCCAGCCTCGGTTGGCTCATCGGGTGCCGTGTGGGCCGAGTCTTTCCGGGCTGTGCCGGGCCGGTCGCAGTTGGTGGGTGTCCATTTGATTGCGTGTATTTCGGCTTCCCAAAAAGGCCGGGCCGGGTTCACTCCAGCCTAGCACCGCCCACTGCGGCCGGCCCGGCCTTTTTGTGATGTCGAAATACACGCAATCAAATGGACACCCACCAACTGCGACTGGCCCGGCCTATTCAGCCTCGGTTGGCTCTTCGGGTGCCGTGTGGGCCGAGTCTTTCCGGGCTGTGCCGGGCCGGCCGCAGTGGGCGGGTGTCCATTTGATTGCGTGTATTTCGACTTCACAAAAAGGCCGGGCCGGGCCGCCCGCAGGGTGCGGGTGTCCATTTGATTGCGTGTATTCCGACTTCTCAAAATGGCCGGACCGGGCCGCCCGCAGTTGGGCGGGTGTCCATTTGATTGCGTGTATTTCGACTTCACAAAAAGGTCGGGCCGGGCCGCCCGCAGTTGGGCGGGTGTCCATTTGATTGCGTGTATTCCGACTTCTCAAAATGGCCGGACCGGGCCGCCCGCAGTTGGGCGGGTGTCCATTTGATTGCGTGTATTTCGACTTCACAAAAAGGTCGGGCCGGGCCGCCCGCAGTGTGCGGGTGTCCATTTCATTGCGTGTATTTAGACTTCACAAAAAGGCCGGGCCGCCCGCAGTGGGCTGGTGTCCATTTGATTGCGTGTATTTTGACAAAAAGGCCGGGACGGTCACAGTGGGCGTCTTGCATTAGAAACGGCAGCGGTATAAAAAAAATCAAAACTCCCGATTTTCTACAAAATTCAAGCATAATTCCCGCCCTTTTCAAGGCAGGTAAAATTCAAGCATAATTCCCGCTCTTCCCGATTTTCAAGGCTGCTGGACACCCTGTTTTTTATACTTACCATAATTATAGAAAGTAAAAATAAAAATGAACTTTACACATTTAATTTTTTTTTTTTTTTAATATTGTGCCGTTTGCTGGAAGTTGTGAAAAGATATACTGACGTTATAAGGGTTAATATGGTTTGGGTTGACATTTGCCTGAATAAAAGTGATTTACTAACTTTTTATAGGCTAAAACCCAACCTACCGATATAAGGATTAGTTGGTCCTAAGAGAGTTGACCACTTGTAGTCATCAGATCATGCAGGCATGAATGTGTATGCTTGAGCACACATGCACAGTGCCCAAACCAGCTACAATGCTGTCTAATCTTAGTGGAGTAATCTCTAGTGTGATTATATTAAACCTACCCGTCCATGATGAAAGCGTCAAGTGTGGTTTCTCCATTTTCATCAGGGCTACCACCATAACCAACTGTAAAATCACATTGCTCTCTTTCACAGACCGAGCAGCCGAGCTCTACGGCATCAATGGCAGATAGGTTGCGTCTGTACACAGCATCCCATGCTGAAAAATAATACTCAGCATAAGTTTTAGATAAAATGAGAATACACATAGTTAACAACACAAGATAGGTTAAAAAATGTGTGTATGACATTACATCAGCTATTTCAAGGAATATTAGATTTGTACTCTGCATGCCATAGTGGAACATACCACTTGGATCATTACAGCTGGTATAACTTATTTTACATGATTCTGATTTTCCATTTAAGTAAAAAATGGACTTTCAAATAATCTTACGAGTGTCAATTAATTTTAAAACAAACACTACAAAAACAATATAACTTTATTTGTTTGAGGCTTTTCATCTTAAATGAAAATATCATCAGATGTTAAATTTTATTTCGGTTATGTGTGTCTGATGATGTTTTCATTCAAAATAAAATGGCTCACACAAACATAAACAAATAAAATTGAATTATTAATATATCGGGTTTGTTTTAAAATTAATTCTACCTTAATTAACCCTGGAACTGTATAATAAAATAAAATATGGTACTATACCTTATGAAAACAGTTCCAAATGTTGTAGGTTTCCAATACATATTTCGGAACAAAAGTTCCATTACCGGTTGGTAAAAAAAAGGTGAAAGTGCTCCACATGGGGTTGTTAAAGTTAAACATGTATAATAAAACATACACATGGGGATATAACAAAATAAATAAAGACAAACAATAAACAAACATTAAGATGGTTGCCTTACCACACATACACACAAGATCACGACCGGACAGACAATAGACAGATTGAAGTGTGTAGCAACTACGTAACTCCTATTCTTGTTGTGTACTTGTCTGTTGGTTTACAAGCTCATGATAAAATTTGCTGTTCGAGTATATTGTTAAAAATACAATGTGAACTAAACTGTTCGAAATTTATTGTTTAAATTAGTACATTTTGAATATTTGCGTTTGAAGTGACACAAATTTCATATTCTTCGAGAGTATCGAGTTTACAATATTTCTTGTAAAAAAAAATGAATAATTTCTAAACTGTAATCAACTTCCCTCATGTCGTGACTGTTATCAATAAGAAGCTGGGCAAAAGACGATTTTTGATTATTTATCGGCGGGTTAGAAAAGTGTCCCTTAAATCTAGATTTGAAAGTTACACAGTCAAAACAACTGAGAAATAGAAAAGAAAAACACATTTTTGAAGTCTATTTAACATATTAACAAAAGATGTTAATGAGCTGATACGTCACAGCCTACTTTTGTTATTCTAGTCTATCACTCTTAGGTATATCAATTTTGTAAATTTACACAAATAAACTTTTTAGAATAGTTCTTAACCTATATTTTGGTGTAAATTTTAGATTTAACGGTAAAACAAAACTATGTAGTAAAACAAAAACGCAAAGCCAATCTAATCGGCCAGTGGCTAAATGCTTGAATCAAGCATAGTGTACTGTGGCAGTAAAAGGGTCAAGATAGATACTTGTATCTTCTTTCCATACGATGTTGAGAACAGAGGCTCCAGTATAATAATAATCCTCAATATTCATTACTATCTAAAAATACTGAAAACAAAATGTTGAACTAAATTACGTAATAGGTATTTCAAATAACAATATAGTTCTACTGGTTTTAAATTTTAAAAATTAGTATAATAAAGATAAATAAAAACTATCTATACTTATAAAATGTTACAAACAAAACAATGTAACGTTTATTTACTTTTTACTATTTTCAAGGATAAACGTGTCTGACTCTTTGTGACACAAATAAAACATGTACTCATCATTGAAATTTAGTCAAATTAATGTTAAACACATGATTTTACTTTGAATTAATTTGGAGCAATAATGTCAAACTGAATTACGTTTCAGGCTTTTAAAACTGTAATATAGTGAATCTAAACTTTTATACATGAAAGAAACGTATTTGTTTCAGATTATATAGAATAACTAAACTTTATTTAAACAATGTTTGATCAGCGTAGTACTTATCAAATCAAAAATTCTTTATTTGTAATTTCATGGAGAAATACAATGGCGTCATGGTAGTAAAGTCATATTTTATATAAATGTTATGATTACTCTAACCAATCTGACATGGTATTTCTGCAAGTACTGATGCCGCCAAAACTACATTCATTAATTAAAAAGTTATAATTAGTTTTAGTCCAACTAAATTAGTACATGATCTTCAATATATTCATAATACCAAATTTAGAATGTTCAAAAAGTTTTCTCAAGGTTATTTTTTGCAACAATGTGTTCTGACTTTTCTTTGCAGCAAAACGTTACTAGATTTCTACCTTAAATTCTTTTCATCTCCTCACTAAAAACTGGACAATTCGGATTTAAAAGAGCAAGGTGATTCATTATCTTGTAACCACTTAAAACATTGTTCAATGTTTAAAAATACATTTCGAGCCAATAATTTATGTTCATCACCATTGTTCTAGCCGACTACACTAGCCTACTCAGTACGTAAATGAAATAAAATCAGCGGGCAATGATAATTATGAATATAAGTCAAATGTTGTATTTAATAATTTTGATATTTCTAATTGATAATCATGATAAGTGGTGGCCACTTATTATACTGAAGCTAGAACAGAAAACGTCTTTGATACAACAGAAAATACTGTGGAGACAGTAGGCAGACAATGCTTTCAGAGATAAATCTGCAGCTAAAGTATTATAAGCGGCCAGTACCTTTAAAAATACTAGGCTATATCCGATTGGCTAAAGTAATCGTAGGTACTACGCTGCTCAAAAAGCATATATATATATATATATATATATATAGTTTTGTTGATTTATGTAATCTGAAACAAATACACTTCTTTTACATAAAAAGTATAGCTTCTCAATATTACCATTTTAAAGTCTAAAACGTTGTAATTCAGCTCAACATCATTACGTTAAAAATGTATTCAATGTTAAAACGTGTAAAGAAATAAATGAAAAATTGAAATCATTTTTCATTATTGAGTAATGGTGGCAGGAACAGTGACGTACATGTCTGTTTCGCAAGCATTCACATTTATCCTTGAAAATACATAAGATAAGTAAATTTTATTGTTTTGTTGTAATTATGTATTAATTTGTAAATGATATTAATATTTATACATTAATTTTTAAGATTAAAAAACTAGCCAAAGTTCTTTGAAATATCTATTACGGTATTTGGTCTGACAGTTTGCTTTCAGTCCTTTGGATGGTCATGAATATCGATGATTCCATATCATTCGATAATCATCATCCGATTACGTTGGTGGCTGCTTATTATACTGAAGCCAAATCTGCAGAGTGAACGTATTTATACTACAAGTAGCATATCTGCAATTTTGAAAACTTACCAGTGGCGGTAGCATTGGTAAATGGCCAGGTATTGATGGCGAGTGGTAATCCTCTTTTAGTATATACATCAGTTAGTAATGTCTCAAATATGAAAATGTTAACAACAGCAATACATAATAATCCCAAACCTACAAGAGAAAGAAAATAACAAATACAGTTGCAAGAAGCTGAATTTCGCATTATAATAAAGCTTGTAAGGAGTAACTTACTAAACTTTTTCAGGTTAGATCAATTGTTAACCTCGAATTTCCTTATTTTCACAAGAGGCCAATTGTAGTATTATAACCGATCTAAAATACAAACATACGATAGGTAAGCTAGGATACTGAATAATACTGTTAATATTCTGTAAACAAGTAGAAACGTTTGAACTACACTGCCTGTATTTTTATATAAGTCAAAAAACACCGTTTTACATTATAATCAGAACCACGTCTACACTCAGTCTCCAATATTATGATTGACAACATCGGCCTAATGCCTTTATCGGCTTATAACACTTATCAGTATCACCCAAATAATGTTATCTTCAATAAAAACAGTAAATACAACTTTTTTTCTCTTCCTATAGGGACAAAATATTTACATGGCAGGCTTTAGATATTTACCAAGAAGAAAAGCATATTCACCTTACTGTGTCACTGTTCTCTATGTTGTTATTGTAATAGATTCTTTTTAGTTAATTGTATCGATAAGAGAATGTAAGGTACATTACGTCTTCTGAATTTAAATA
Source organism: Homalodisca vitripennis (assembly GCF_021130785.1). Classification (NCBI taxonomy): domain Eukaryota; kingdom Metazoa; phylum Arthropoda; class Insecta; order Hemiptera; family Cicadellidae; genus Homalodisca; species Homalodisca vitripennis. The sequence goes on from NW_025778259.1 coordinate 72,947, forward strand.
CTATGTTTAGATATGTTAGTACTGTGATATTCAGGTTTTTGTTTTTGAGTCAGTAACTGATTAGATTATTTTGTTGTAGGAATCAGGTTCTGCATTATCTTCTTAAATGGGCGCTTCTACCTGGTTTGTTTCAATTAATCAAGTAGGAGGGCTATTAATTTAACCGTCAACTCGACTAATATGGACGTGAAAGAATGCTCAGACGATGATCGTCCAAATATAGGAAGAATTAGATTTTAATAATTAGTTTTAAAATTACAATTGTTGATGTCTTAATAATTCTTGATTAAACCTTCAAAATCTGTTTATATACTTCATACCGGTCTTGGTGTATGTTTTTCGGTCGTCACCACAACTACGGGTCAAATTAAGGTGAATATTGTGGCTTATGTTTTGTGGGCGATTGTCACTATTACTGTTATGCTGTTTTATTTACTTGTATTTTATTAATATATATATATATATATATATATATATATATATATATATATATATATATATATATATATATATAATGTAATATATATTATTGCAGGGCTGGATTTACATATGGGCTGAATGGGCTATAGCCCAGGGCGATAGAATTCAGGAGGCGGCAAATTTTGGTAAAAAGTAAATTATTCCAAAAGTTAAAAATATGTGAAAAAATTACTTGTAATAAACTTGTAAACATAACAATTTGTAAATTGGAATTGTTTAAACAATCATTCACTTAATATAATCCATTTATTTCGTAATCCTAACATTAATTAAATATGGTATGTTCCGGGACGCTACAGTATTTGCCCGCAAGTAGTCAGCAGATAGCCCTGGGCCTCTGGGACTTGAAGGTATCGTTTGAAGTTGCCGAGCCCGCCGGCGCCGTCAGGCCAGGTTGCCACCCCTTCCCCCACTATATACCAAGCATTATGCGTCATACGCCGCCGTTGTTCCGAAATCAGTCAGTTCAGTTCGAGTTGGGGTTTATTCTGATGTTATAGGTGTCAAGCCTGTGTATAGTTTTCTCAATCGCTTTTAATTGAAGATAAGATAGGTAAGTCAAAGAGTTTTGTGTACATTAATTTTACTTTATTGTTGATTGATTTTATTTAACCCTGCCGCCAACATCGCGTCGGCCAACAGGGGCGGCAAATCTTCAATTCCGCCTCTACTTGTATGACTGTTTATCTTTATTCCACTGTGGAAAAAACTGTCATGAACATGATCATGATTACATTTTCTCATTTAGGAAGAACTCTAACGAATTTGATTTTTTAAACCACATTTTGTTTATTTACAATCTGTTCAACTTGAGAAGAACAATACGTAAATATTGTATACAGAAATAATATTAAGAATTAAAATTGAGTTAGATGTTAACCATTGTTTACACTAACATAATTAATTCAACCCAAACCCAAAAAGTAGTTTCAGGATACCAGATCAGTGGAGTCTGTACATATCTTTAGAATTATCAGGTAAATTTACCGCAAAGTAGGTTGGTTGATCTAATCTTGAAAGATAATTGCGACTGAATTTGACTATTTCTTCTTCGACTATTAGGGTGTTATTAGGGGACTAAAACGTTTCATTGGATACATACCAAGGAACGTTTGCAATGTTTCTTAACAATTTTGATTGATACCGTTGAAGTATCCTCCATATTTGAATTGCTGTACTTCCTAACTTCACAGCGTTTGTCCATGCAGGTTTTAAGATCGTTTTATATCATAGTAATTTGTTCTTCAAACAAGTTTTTGATTTAAATTCGTGTAGCTAAGTAATTAAATTTGTTTTTTAAGTTTAGCTGCTGTCTCTTTGTCCAAATGGGGGACCTCCTACTAGCCTTCTGTCAAGCGGAAACCTAGATAATTTACCTTAGTTGCATGGGGTAAATGAACGTTATTCAATGTAACGGGAGGACAAGCATTTTGATTTAATGTAAACGTTAAACGACCTTATTTATGTTCGTTAATTTTGATTCTTTACGTCTTAAACAAATTTTATATTGTATCTAAGTTCTGTTGTGATTAGATGATCCAACGCAACCTTCATGAACTGAAAAAACTGCAGTATCATCTGAGAAAGTTACGATTTCAGTAAGTTCATTTTCTGGGAGATCAGCGATATGTAGTAAGTATACAAATGGACCAATTACATTGCCTTGAAAAACTCCGGATTCTATTGAATTTAGCTGAACATCTTGATGTTCTATTTCAAAGATATGACTATAATATTGAAAAAATATAATGGGGGAAAAACTTCTCAATTTTATATAGTATACCAGTATTGCACACCTTATCAAACGCTTTACTGATAGTTAAAAAGGTTGCTGAACAACAAAGTTGCTAACTAAAACGTTGTCCTCTGCTTAGAGATATACAAAACAAACAACTCTCTCTTCTTAGAAAAAGACTTAAAAACAACCAGGATCATTCTGGACAACCCAACAAATGGTAACCAAAACCAGTCCTCTCAATCAAAATCTTTTATTGTCATCAGACTATATACGTACCATTGACAAAAGTCAAATCAATATCATTTTTCCATTAAAATAATTAACCCTAAAAAACACCTACTTACAGTGTAAACTATATTAAATATCAGACATGATAATTATGTATTAAAGTATCACTATTTTAGATATTGGACAGTTGAGCATAACACACTCGGACAATGTAACATTCCGAACGGACTAAACGTTCTCTAAGACTCCTCCGAAACAAAACCACATCCGACTCCGACCTAAGCTGTGGAGGAAGGGCATTAAACAATTTAATTTCAGAGTAATTAGTATGTCTTTGAAACCTGTAGAGTTATACTTTGCTAACTGGGCGTCATCCTGGGAATCATTCGATGGACGGAACAAGTTCTTGATATCCGATCCTACGAAAGCAGCGGGTGGCTTGGAAATTCCTCGAAAGGAATGGGTTTTATTGAATCGTTTTCGAACTGGGGTTGGGAGAAGCAATCACTGGAAATTTAAGTGGGGTATTACTGACGACCAGACGTGTGATTGTGGCGCAAACTCTCAGACAATGGAGCACATTGTAAACGACTGCCCTTTGCGATTGTTTTCTGGTGGTCTGGCTGGTCTGAGTGGTTTAGAGGATGGGTCTCTAAACTGGCTCAGTACTTTGGATTTAGCTTTGTAACGGGAGATCTTAATATTATTTTTAATTTATTACTCAAGAACTTTGTTCTTACGTACTTTTTAATAATTGTAATTTTTAATTTATTTATTTATGGATAGCTAAATCCAATAATAATATATATCGTAGCTGCCTTTGTCCCCCATACGATATATATATATATATATATATATATATATATATATATATATATATATATATATATATATATATATATATATATATACTTTGGTATAACCAAAGATCTGGAGTTTCGAAAATTATATCTGTTAGAACTGGTAGGTTGATGTTCTTATGTTTCACGTAGAGTTAGGGTGTTAAAATATAGATATAAAAAATGTCAAATGATTATGAGTCGAAAAACCCTCTACAGGAATCAGATTGTTTTTCATTCAAAAATCAGATTCATTGATTTTTATGCAAGTGAAAAATTTGTCGTTTTTTTGTGGTTTCATTAAAGAAATGTTCGGACAAAGAGAGAATATTAGGTAAAACGAGCTCTACAAATACTTCAAGAATACTGAGTTTAGCTAAGATTCCTTGAACATTCTGATGTGCAATCCCAAATCACAAAATTCATTATACCATTTACTACTTGTTGTAAATCACACCGCTTGTAGTACACATATATGCATCGTTATAAATTGAGTCACTGAAATAAATAAATAACAAAGTAACACGGACTCAAGCAGCAGAGTTGACAAGAGTACAACGTGATTACAAGACCAGACACAAATTCCTAAAAGGGGGCATTTGGGGTTGAAAAGAAGGACATTAAATCAAAACAAGAGGACATTATTAAATATTCTTATAAACTTAACGAAAAGCATTCCTTGTACATATTTTTTAAAAACCTCACTTATAAATTAGTACTGTGTGTTGAGCATAAATAAAAAATAAAATTGGATTTGGTTTGGCATAAAAATGAAATTTTACTAAAGAATTATATTGACGGATAAAAGTATCCTATTATTTTGAGGCTATTGTTTTGTATGTGGCATTAGATTGAATTATTGTGAAAACTTTTCTCATTACATTTTAAAAGTATATTATCAATACATTTTTTGGACTTATTCATTGCATTGATTTATTATATTATTAGTACTCTATACTAACAGACATATATAAGAAATTGTCACTTTAACAGAAAGATATGTAACATATTATAAGAAAATTTACTCAATATACATAAATAGGAAATCAAGAGATAGTAACAGTGACACTATAGACAAAACTCAACGTACAACTGAATCTAACAGCAGTTCACATGCCATGGCATTACGTGTGCGCTGCAATAACTTTTCATGGTCTATCTTCTGAAATCAGAAGAATTTCTAATTTGATGCTAATTTTTTAAGGAGAAGCCGATCCATTTTAAGCCTTATTCTGCCCGTCCTCGTGGGCCACTGGCCTGTGCGAGGATCGTATCAAACAGAATAAGGGCAAGACTCGATATGGTACATGGTACTGATATAGCACTACTCTATAGTACTGATAAAAAGTGGTACTGATATACATTTTATCTAGAATATTTTGTCAGGACATAGAGTCCAGCAGCCTGACATTGGACGCTTAGGCCTAGACAAATCAAGAATCACCGATGACGTTGGTCTCTAAATTTAGGGGCAGACAATTGGCCATCATTCTCAAAAGTAAGGAAAAGGCTGAAGGATGATGTCTTGATTTCCAAAAAGGAACAGAACAGAGGAGGCAAAGGGGCAAGAAGTTAGTTAGTTCCATTTGAAGTTATTTCCGTATATACATGTAAGGCTTGTGTTGCCAATGCTAGAAGAAGGTCAGGGCCCGATTAAGGTTTTTGGCGCCCGTAGGCTATCTTGTACTTCGCGCCCCCCCCCCAACGGTTTCCGGCCGGCTTCCCTCTGTCAATTTTCAATAATAAAAAGTGTTCTGCTGTAAAGCGGCCATATTATATTTTTGTAATAAAATTTCAACTTACTTAAATTTAAAGACCATTACAGAGAGAGACCATTTAGAGTATTAAACTTTAGGAAAAGAACAACATTCAGCAACTAACTATAAACTTTAATTATTGTTCAAAGGTCTAATGATACATGTATGTATAAACTGCTATGTAATATGTTCAAATTCAACGGTTAAAAGAACTATGCTGTTTGCTGTCATTTCCTAAAAACACACAAACAAACGAACAAAAACAGCAAAATTATAGAAAGTGCAAACTTGCAAAGGGAAAGGATGCTTACTGCTGAACATTTATTTGTATCTTTAAAATGGATTATGGTCTATTGTTTTAGACTTGTAGGTAACATTCTTTAAAGAGAATCAAGGGTTCTTATTTACCACTGGTTTTGTAGGACATACAAAAATGTGTCCTAGCTACAGCCAAACCTTACATGAGTTTTTAATTCTTTTACATTTTTTGTAGATTACTATCATTAAATAGTCACAAAATTCAAAGTTCAGCACTTTGTAATGTTACTTTCAAAAAATCTGTAGGCTTATTTTTTTCAAAATAAATTAAAATGCATACTGTAATTTTAAGGCTGTTAAAATTATGTGAATTTTATCTCTTACTTCAGTATAAATGCTGCCATAATAATGGAGATTTTATTGTTGTCCATTTTAATAAGAAAGCTTAGTAGCTACGTATAGCCTGTTTAATTAGCGTTTTAACTGTAAATCACTGAAAAGGATTTATAATAAATCAATGAACATGGTCAAATTGGTCATCAACTTTCTCTGGTTTATTCAAGTACATTATGTTACATAGAAATGACATTAGACTTTGGTATACAACTTGCTGACTTGAACATTTAATCACAATAACAAACAATGAGCTAGAACTATAAAATTATTAGGCCTACTGTTAACAAAAGAACTTTTTATTTTCTCATGACGATATATTCCCTGATTAAACAAAGTCTTTCTTCCGTGCTTTTGATGAGGCAAACGCATCGATCAAGTCATCAAACGGAACGAGCTGTACATAGTCACTTTCTATAAATAAGAGAGCGAGTGCCTGGAGTTTTTCTTGCCGTAGAGTCGACCTCAAATAATTCTTGACTCGAGTAAGAGCAGAAAAGGATCTTTCTCCGCTGCAATTAGACACCGCCATGCTCAAGAAGATCCGCAATGCCACTTCCACGTTCGGAAAAAGAGATTCAAGTTTTAGGGTTTTTACATGTTTCAATAGCCTGTAGGCTTTAGTCCCGGTCGGTTTGACTTTCTTCTTTTCCTCCATTCTGTCTGACAGTACATTTTCCTCTTCATAGAATGTATTATCATCTTTTAAAAATTTTTGAAGATACAAACACTCATCTGGAAATGAATTATCTAGGTCTGTTGAATATTCATTCATTAGCTTTGTTGCCTTTTCCTTCAAGATTGAACTCTCAATTTTATTCAAATTCCATAAAAAGTTGAAGGAGTCTCGTAGTGTGACATAAATTGATTTTCTCCTTGTTAGTTGCCCTAGGAGTGTATCAATTGCTTTGTAGTAACAATTTATCAGGAATGATTTCCGCCCATCAAACTCAGTGTGCCCCTCTTTGCTTTCTCCAAAAGGGATTTTTGGTTTCTTTTTCCTTGTATTGTCTTGTTTGTACTCTTGAGAATTGCACATAAGCTTTGCCTCACTTTCAAAGTTAGAAAATTGTTCCTCATTTCTTAATGAACTTAGAAAAGACTCTAGGAGCTCGTACGAAAGTGCTGTCTGATCTAAGTCTCCATCTTCAGATTGAAGTCGTACACTGATGTCATGAAACTTCATGAGTACTTTATTCCAAAAACAAATCATCATGGTCATTTCCAAAGACTGGAGCTTCTCTATCAGTTGTTTGGCTTCAAGTCGTACGTCTTTTTTATTTTCTTCGTTTGAAGTGATGTCTTGTAACGCTGCGATTATTTGTTTATATGACTTGTGCATGGCTTTACTGGCATCTGCTCTTGCACTCCAGCGAGTTTTCGAAAGGGTCTTGACTGTCAAACATTCTTTGTCATATTGCGACAAGAGAATTTCCCATCTGTGTGTAGATGAATGGAAAAAGTTGTACATTTGCTGTGCCAGGGCAAAATATTCAACAGAACTACTACTACTTTCTGCAGCGGTCGAACCTACTAGCTGTAACGAATGAGCTGCGCAAGGAACGTAGTGAGCAAGAGGATTTTGCTCTTTGATTCGATTTTGAAGCCCCTTGTAACACCCAGACATGTTACTTGCATTGTCGTAACTCTGACCTCTACAGTCACTGATATTTAAGTTCAAACTTTCAAGAGTATTTATCACAGCCTTCTCCATATCTTCCCCTTTATGGCCACAATTTGGGGATGAACGTTATGAACCGCTCATTAGGCGACCCGTCAGGTGCTACAAAACGAATGACAAAAGTCAATTGATCCACATTGGAAACATCTGGAGTAGAGTCGACAATAATCGAAAAATACTTAGAATTCTTGATATCTGACGCGATTTTGGATTTAACATTGTCAGCTAACAGAGTAATAAACTCGTTAACGATCGTGGAAGATAAGTATGAGGGCACTCCTTTACCTTTATTTCCGAAACGAGCAACATGGTCAGCCATGAAAGGATCAAACTTGCACAAAAGCTCGATACAGCCAAGGAAATTACCATTACTGGTTGACCCCAAAATTCCATTTTCACCATAAAACGGAAGCCCTCGAGAAGTTAAATACTTAACTACTTCAACAACTCTTGACAATACATCTCTCCAATACTTCACTTCTACTTGATGCTGCTCAAGTAGTTTTGCATCAATTCTCTGAGGTGCATTCATCCGGGTCAAATATTTGTTCACACATTCTCTGTGCTCTAGACTATTATCATGTTCTTGAATTTTGTGTGAATTTTTCCAATCATTAAAGCCGCATGTAGCTAAGGCAGTCGTCCCCCCATAGAGCTTACAAGGAGCACAGTATACATAGCCAGTTGATTTGGAATAAACTAAATGAGTTCTTTTTACAATCTCTCCATTTACAAGTTTTTTGAAAAAACAAGCTTTGTTCAAATAACGGTTTTGGTCAGAATACTGCCGCTTTGATTGGGAAAAATCCCCACTGTCATTTTGATTGATGCTGTGCACTGCAAAGTATTCACGCAATGCCTCATTTACCAGCCATAAAGCGGGATCATCAAGATTTTTTGAATCGGTTACCTCTTTATTTGCTGGTACACAATCTTGCAACTGATGTCCCAAATCTGCTATTTGCTCGGTTGATGGTGGTGAAGGGACGTGTACAGGTGCAATTTCCGTTGTGGTGTCTGAGACATCGGTAGCAGTGGCACTGGCAGGCTGCTGAATCACTTCCACTTCCACTATAACACCGCTGTCCTCACTCACAACGTTTCGTTCAGTTCCCGTGACGACCGGCAATGTCTCAGCAGAACAACTGGGAGTTTCGGGTTTATTGAAAAAATCGTCTAGTCTATGAATTTTATTTAGAAGAGCACTTTCCCGTTCGTTACGCTCCCGGGCCCGTTTACGGTATTCGGAACCACTTGGTTTTTTACTCATAATGTAGCCTACATATGTAAAACAAGCAAACCACTGCTTCTTCTAATATTTCAGTATCAAACACTCTACTCGACTTACGAATAAATGTCAGTGTTTATAATAACGAGCAATGACACCAATTAATCACAACGAAAGTCCAAATAATTCATAGGCCATAGGCCTAAAACAAACAGTGCAGACGAGGAGACGACTGACTGCAGCTGCAGCTACACTCTGTCTCTATCTGTCAGAGAGCGTCAGTGTTGCAAACGGCGAAGGGCGGCGGCCGGCGGCGCCCCTCGCGCGAAGCAAAATTTCCCTTTTAGTTTCCCTACCGTTACGATAATTACTATGCGTTGTCACTAATCGCTATTAATTAATTTCTTTTTCTACTTAATAGTTATTTTTAAGTAAATGGAGTAAATCTAAGGTCTAGGTGGATGTGTAAATAATGTACAAAAATGTATAGTGAAGTTTTAGACCATACCATTTTATTTACTACATATAAAAAGCACTTCATCTTGAACTCCGAAGCGCCCCCCTAAAATCGTCACCGGTCTCGCGCCCTAGGCTGCAGCCTACTTAGCCTACTGGTTAATCGGGCCCTGAAGAAGGTGTAGAAGAGAGGTTATTGACATATCTCTTATAACACAGGTCATGATCAATAGAATATAATGAGTTACGTCTCATTAAGGGTCACAGACAGGATTCGAACCTACGCTATCTCTAACTCAGGCTCAAAATCTTACACCGCTCGGCCATCAGCTCTCCTAAACTACCACACTACTATTTTAGAATATTTAAGCGTTCGCCAAAAAACCGGACAGTTTACACAATTTTCAAAAGACGAGAGGACAAAAATTAAAAAGGAGGACATGTCCTCCTAAAACCGGACGTCTGGTCACCCTGGTTGGGTAGCAACTGAGGAGTTAAACAGTCACATCAATTTTTTTTCTGAAACGAAAATCCACACCGGATGAAACTGCATTTGTAGACAATAACGAGTAATACTTATATTTTACTACAGCATTATTTTTGCGTCATTATATGTGAGTATGCTCCAGTCGATATTGTCCCCTAAAGGAGAAATCAAGGTGATGTGACTAAGTGAAGAAACGCCCACGGCGCTGAGCGGCGCTAGTGTATTAGTCACAAGCAGCAATTTCAATACGGAAGTTCTTAACTCCGGTTAGGCGACGACCAGGTGCGGGGTGTTCCCTAATCAATGTTTACTGGAACATGACTCCGAGCGGACTGTCTTGAATTGGAAACCTAAAATAGATGTCACAGGGTGATGAGTTACACCGATAATTATTGTTTGTTATATAGTTCTCGTTAAGTCATTTACATCATTATGTGAATTTGTACTAGGGCTTCGAGTAAAATTCATAAACATATTATCTATACGATGTGGAGGAGCTGTCAAAAATTATTTCGCTCCGATGCTCAGAAGCTCCGACGTTGAGAGAATTTCCAAAAAAACAGGGTGGCCAACGTGTGATCAATATATCAGAAATCAATATATGGGGCATCCAAGAAAGACGAAAACTTATGCAATATGTATCCAAAAATTCTATGTTTTCTGTAATTTATCTGTGTGCGTTTAGTAAAAATATTTTAATTTTAAAACCATTTAAAATACATTTGGAGATACATTGTGAATTTTCTTATAGACAAAAGATCTAAACAATTTTGTTTGTAATTTTTTAATAAACAGTAAATCACAAAAAGTACTTTCTCCGCCAGGACTCGAACCCGGATCTCTCATTTGCCGGGTGAGTGCGCTACCACTACACAACAGAGCCCTTACTTTTTACGATTAAATTAATTTGGCCTTTTCTGTTTCATTTGTGTTTATCTAACCAATGATCGTTTCACAGGTATTTAATCTATCGATCATGTATCAGTTTGGTTATTTAAAGGTGTAGGAGTCAGAAACAGCACTCACCCGGCAAGTGAGAGACCCGGGTTCGAGCCCCGGAGGAGCAAGTACTTTTTATGGTTCAATGTTTATTGAAATTAAATTCGGCTCTTGTCATTTATAAGAATTTAATTAATGAAAATATTATGTCATTTACAGTTTCAAAGTAATAAGAGTTGCCAGTTTATTATACCAAGTTTCATGAAAAAATTTATTACACAAACAATCTTCTTATAAATAAAAATGAATCACAAAATGTGTTGGTAAGCGCATAACTCAACAACGCCTGGACCAGTTCTGTTAATTCTTTTTGTAAAATGTCCATTGAAATCCGATGAAGGTTTTTATGAAGAAAAAGTTAAGAAAAGTTACCTGGAATATGTTAAAATCCAGAATAATTGTGGTTTTTACGTTTCGTGATTCAAAATAAACTGTCACTAAACAGCTGTTGACAGCTATAGTTCGACAAACCTTCTGAAACATCTGTTTACATTTAAATTTTCTCAATAATAAGTGAACAGTGCTTGATCGGTAGTGAAGTGCACATAGTAAATAAAACATTAATATATAAATTTTACCCTAGATTGCGCCAGTGACGAATTCAAATCATCTAATGCATTAAATCCCACTAATATTATAAATGCAAAATTTTGAATGTTTGGATATTTGGATTTTTTTATGTTTCTAGGTTTGTCCTCGAATCACGCTGAAATTGCTATACGGATTTTGCTGAAATTTGGAACAGGTATAGCTTTTGGTCTGAATTAACATTTAGAGTGCTTTTTACCACCCATAACACATTCATTTCACCAAATAAAGTCGAATTCAAATTGAAAAATTAGTTTGTTTACATTCGAATGTAATGATAAGAACGAAACATATTTTGACAGGTGTTAACAGCTATAGTTCGACAAACTTTCTGAAACATCTGTTTACATTTAAATTTTCTCAATAATAAGTAAACAGTGCTTGATCGGTAGTGTAATGCAGATAGTAAATGAAACATTAATATATAAATTTTACTCCAGATTGCGCCAGTGACGAATTAAAATCAACTAATGCATTAACTATTGTTATAAAACTAACCTTAATGAACAAAGTTATGAATGTTTTCACATAAGTTACTTTAAACTGGTGGGCTTCCTTGACATTATGATATTACATTTTAACAATGGCTTATGGAAAAAACAGAGAAATAAATACTAATATGCCTCAACGATTCATTTTTTGCCTGGCTACAGTCCAAAAACCAAGTGTAACGCAAAACTTTAATAACGATTATTTTGGAATGTTCGTAGTAGTAGGTAGGACTTCACCCTAGGTCGTAATAAGCTTTTTAGTACTACTTATGTGTGTATTTTCTTCATCAGGACAAGGCAAACTCAACTATGTCAACACGATTTTGACCAAAATAGATTTCCGAGAACTAGATAATCGAACGTATATAGTATTTTGATCGAGGCAATATGGCAAGGTAAACAGTGACATAGTAGGTAAGTGAATTTAAACGGTCTTAAGTAGGCGCTTTTTAACCGAAGTAGGCATCACGGTCCTACGTAAGTAGTATATATATATATTCTTCGTCAGAACAACAAGGTAAACTATAATATGGTACTGGAAATATCTTAGACCTGAAATAAATGACAAGGGCTGGAATTATACGCTTTTTGACCGAAGTAAGTTTCCGAGACCTGTATGATCCGATATTTGTGTTTTCTTGATCGGGATGACAAGGCAGACTCAGCTGTGACGTTATGTATACCCAATTAATTAGAAACAGAAATGCTCCTACACGTGCCAAACATGATATAATAATTTTGTTAAACTCTGATACTATTTACCATGAACTTAAATAATATCTACCTGATGTATGCCTACTTAAGTTTTAAATTTTTTATAGAACTTCCATCATATAACATCTTAATTGCTTTTACTAAGTAATATAAGGACTTCGGTTCTAAAGATTGCGAGCGAAGCCGCAGGTAACAGCTAGTATGTTAATAAAATTAGCCCAATATAAAAGCAAAATCAATAATTTATCAAAATCAATCAGAAGTTACTGAGCTGCTTCCCTAAACAACGTTATTGAAGTAGTTATGGTAACAGTTTAACCCACATTAATCTACTGATATCTATATAGAACACCTTAGTAAGCTGTTATGTAATGTTATGTATTTATAAACAAAGTTATTGAAATAGTGTATGGTAACAGGTTAACCCACATTAACCTACTGGTATCTATATAGAACACCTCAGTAAGCTGTTATGTATTTATAAACAACGTTATTAAAGTAGTTATGGTAACAGTTTAACCCACATTAATCTACTGATATCTATATAGAACACCTCAGTAAGCTGTTATGTAATATTATGTATTTATAAACAACGTTATTGAAGTATTGTATGGTAACAGTTTAACCCACATTAACCTACTGGTATCTATATAGAACACCTCAGTAAGCTGTCATGTAATATTATGTATTTATAAACAACGTTATTGAAGTAGTGTATAGTAACAGTTTAACCCACATTAATCTACTGGTATCTATATAGAACACCTCAGTAAGCTGTCATGTAATATTATGTATTTATAAACAACGTTATTGAAATAGTGTATGGTAACAGGTTAACCCACATTAACCTACTGGTATCTATATAGAACACCTCAGTAAGCTGTTATGTATTTATAAACAACGTTATTAAAGTAGTTATGGTAACAGGTTAACCCACATTAACCTACTGGTATCTATATAGAACACCTCAGTAAGCTGTTATGTATTTATAAACAACGTTATTAAAGTAGTTATGGTAACAGGTTAACCCACATTAACCTACTGGTATCTATATAGAACACCTCAGTAAGCTGTTATGTATTTATAAACAACGTTATTAAAGTAGTTATGGTAACAGTTTAACCCACATTAACCTACTGGTATCTATATAGAACACCTCAGTAAGCTGTTATGTATTTAGACGTAATGGTAGCAATACTCTACAGGCACATGTAAGTTAATGCATTGGAATACTTGTAGGTATAAATAGAATTCCAAAGTTGGCAACAACGTAATAAAGTGGCAGCATTATCACAAATCAATAAATCAATATCAGTGATCGATTTTGTTATTTATTGTTGCTATATATTTGTTTATATTTATTATTATTATTTCGGATCTGACTTTCTAAAATAATTTAAAAAATGTTCTTAGACTATGTGTATTTGTGTGGTTTTTTTATGATTTGTATTGTTGTTTATATAGCTTTTGTCATAATTTATGTTCTATTACTGTTTATGTAAAAACAGTAATACCGCATAAGTCCGATATGTTTTTTTGTGTGAAATGTATAAAAGGTGGACTTTTAGATTATAAAATTTTGTTCTGTATTGCTAGCCTTCATAACTGGCTAAGGAAGGCTAGTATTTTACATAATTGTAAACTGTAATAAATGTATGATTTTTGAGATGGAAATAAATCATTATCATTGTCATAATTGGGGAGCGAATTTGGTTCAACACAAATTTTGTACAATATTAACCGATTACAAACGGTTTCAATATATTTGTAAAATGAAAAAATCCAACAAGATAGTTGTTTAAAATATACAGTAATATGGAAACAAATTTTTGTACATGAAATCGTAATCAATGGATAAATGGCACCCAGGAGTGATGTTCATTGAAAACAATTTGACATCCGGAACCACTATCGAAATGTATGGAGTGCCTGGTTTAAAAATCGATGTGAAAATGATCCTTGACGTATGAAAGGGAAAGTTTCGAGAAAGGTATAACACAAACCGACAGACAGACGGACGGATTGGCCTTTTACTTTTTAACCCTTAACTTCAATGACGATCTTCTTTGGACATAGAGGAATCTATGTATCAAGCTTCGTCTCTTGTACCTTTCTATCAAGTGTTAATGCACAGACAGGCAGGTGAACAGAAATATAGACAGTAGGATTGTTCTTTGACCTGTTAACCTTGCAATCAATATGAGTCCTTTGCATTATGTTACCTACAACTGCCTATAAATCATATATAAAACATCAAAAGCAGGAGAATAGATGACTTTTCTGTATATATTGCGATCAAATTTTAATTGCTTTAAAGCCATGTCATTACTTAATCCAGCTATAAGCAGATTTCCGCTGCGAAGCTTATTTAATCTTTTTCGTTAGGTTTGTAATGGTAAACATCATGTTGGAGATTGTTTTGTAAGGAGATGGAATGCGGAACAGTTAAGAAATAACCCGTTATCATGGAGTAACGAATAACTAAACACAATATAATAAAAGAGTCGTCACACTGCCCTCTGATATTATGATCACAAAATTAACAGAGTTTTTCCTAAGAATAAGAGGAACCTACTTACCAAGTTTCATATCGCGAGGAGACTTCTATGAAGAGTTAACGCTCAGACGGATAAACAAAGAGGACATTTTAAGGAGAACCTGTCGGGTCCTTAAAAATACTTGTTTGAGATTGTGGACAAGTTTATAATAGGTAAAAAATTATTTAGTTTTATCATTGTTGGTGTATCTAAGGACGCTGCTCGATAAAATGGCAGGATGTTAGGAATGACTAAAATTAAGTAAACAATCTAAGTAATTACTGCTCTTCGGGCAAGAAGATCTTTTAAGTGTATTTTTATTGCCTAACCAAGACCTTTAAAATGATATGTTACAAGACTATAAGTGTTATTTGAAAAGTTGGAGTTATCCCCCACCTATCTTCCCCCTGTGCGTTAAAAATTCTAAAACTATCATTATTAGTGTAGCCTTTTGTAGCTAGTAAGAGTGTCGCAAACATATTTCACATGTCTAAATAACAAACAATTTTAAGTCGGGTGCTATTTACTTTTAAATTACCCTGTATATTGGAATAGGCATTGTCACAATAATTATCATGCTGAAGTTAATAAGTAGCATGAGTTGACAATAAAATACTAAAATGTATGCAAAATAGGTTTTTAACCACTAAAAGCAGTACTAGTACATTTCATTACTACACTCGAAAGTGACCTATTGCGGATCAAGATTGGATTTACGCGCGATCCTGGACGATACTATCGAGCACCGCAATATAACTTTTGAGACGAACATTGAACAAACATTTTCATCAACAAAGGACACGAAATCTTTTAAAAGATTATCTGAAATTCCTTACTTCAGTAATTATTCTGCCTTAAGGAAACAACAATATGTTGTAATTAATTCTGGTGTTTGATCATAGGACTGTCAAAACAAATAACGGAATCACACTGATGGAAATACAATTATTTGCCAAGCGAAATATATGTGTACATAGGGAAAATTGTATACATAGAAAAAGAAATCAGTTGGCTTAGGTACAAGGGAAACAATGACTTTCGCAGATCTCAGCTGTTTTGGTCAGTATTCATTGCCATAAAGATTGAAGAAAAATAAGTTTTCCTACTTTAAAGCAGACTTATAATTCTATTTATACTATACTAAAAGCGTGTAATTAATTTTAAAATTTAAAAATATATATTTTTCAAAATCACTATAAGGTTTTTTTTTAGTATGAACGGGATAATGAATGTGTGTTTATTTGGATAAATTATTTAACTCAGAACTAAACACCTGTTTAAAAATGGTTCTTTTACACATTTTACTGATTTTTGCTTTCTATACGTGCGTTGTTAATTGCCGGTTTTTGGAAATAATAACTATAATGACGGAGAAATTACACTTCTTGTATGCGAATAGGATTGTCGAAGGGAAGTTTAGTTAAAACATTTCTTTTATTTTAAAAGAGCCATGCGATATATCGGCCACGTGTTTCGGGCCAAGGCGTAATAGCTTGAGGTTGCTGAGCTGTCAGTAACACATTTTACTTTTATTATTATTTTTAACATGGGTTATAAGGGGGAGGGGGCGTATCATGGAAACCTTCATGTACCATCATCCAAATGAAGCAGAGCCTATATTGTTTTTATATGCACTACAGTGATAACATGGGTGGAGGGGGAAGAACATGTAGAGGGGACGGAGCATATCGCGGAAATGCTTATATCTCATCATCCAAGTGAAAAAGAGTCTTTATTATTGTTCTAAGCTCTACCCATGTTATCAAAGTGGGGCTTAGAATAATAACAAAGACTCTTTTTTACTATATATATATATACACACACATAGCTATATTTTATTCTAAACGATTAGAAGAACTACATATTTTTCTAAGGGTATATTTTTAAAACCAATGTCATTCCACTTTAACATTCGATTTCATGAAATATGCTTAGTTTTCTATTTAAGCCATGAGGCATACGTGTGCCACATTTCATACTTCTGAGACTTCAGGAAGTTTAAACATTAATACAGTTTCTTCCAGGAGTTGAAACCCTATTTCAAAATCTGTTGATGTTCGATATTCTTGAAAAAGGCTCTGTTTTCCAATTTAGTTTAAATAGTTGAAAGCCTCAAGGCAAAATGTGTGCCAAACTTGATCTCTCTATGACAGCGGGAAGTTTGAGAGTTAGAGATGACAGAGAGTGAGAGTTGGGTTTATCCCCTCCCACCATGTTGTGTACCATTTTACAGATTAACAACATCGGGTTTGATTGAGATGCATAGAACAACAATAAAAACATCAAATCGCGTTACGCGTTTTTTTGCGCTCAACTCCAATTTTATAACGTAGAAACAATACACTAGAGAAGGCAAGAGTGCAGTTTCAACAACTGAAGAAATGATAAGTACAGAAGATGGTCAACTTTGGATTTCTTGGATGGCAAATGACAGAGCACATCTGTTAAGGTTATGAACAAAAACATTCCCTTCTCAGTCACTGACCTTGCACATAATAGAGTAACTTCAGCAGCCAATCTTGATCAAAGTTATTCTCGTCAACTTTAAACATTGACGTATATATTGAATAATCAAAACCAGTAAAATTTCAGCGTTATATCTAAAGTATTAACCTACCTCAGGTTGAATGGAAAAGCAAGGTCCATGATTGAACTACTTGCAATACCCAGAACTATGATGATCACTGTTATGATCACTATTCCACTTAGCATTAGGCAGATTCAATACTTATCTTGGATTAAAATTCCTTAGCAGCCTGGGTGACCAGACAAAAATTCCTAAAAGGGAAAAATTCCTTTTGGGGTGAAAAAGATCATATTAAAGCAAAAAGGAGGACAACAAATAAATATTCTTATGCACTTTTATTTATACATTATTTAAAAAAGTACTGGTTTGCTTTACGTATAAATTGAAAAATTAAATATTAAAGAATATATTGATGGATAACAGTATTATTTGAGGTTATTATTTTGTATGTGGCATACAATTGAATTAATGAATTTTTGATATAATTTTCCTATTTTAAAATAACAGATCTGAACCCAAATTTTTAGAATGATATTACAAATAAATTTTGTAATATAATTGGAATTAATTAATTGCATTATTCATTACATTATTATGTTATTAGTAGGCTGTAGTAGTAGTAATGTATTCATAATACATAAAGTGAAAACCAAGGGGTAGAAGCACCAGTGCAGCTGAACGGATAAAAACAGCTGTATGTCAGTGACACTATACACAAAACTAAACATACAATCCAACAGTAGTTCCATGCCATGGCATTACGTGTGCGCTACAATAACTTTTCATGGTCTATCCTCGGAAAACGGAAACATTTTTTAATGTGATGCTACTATTTTAGAACATATAAGTGTTTGCCTAAAAGCCGTACATTTATATAAGTTACAAAACCTGGGAGGACAGGAGGAAAAACATTAAAAAGGAGGACATGTCCTGCCAAAGCCGGACGTCTGGTGACCTTGCTGAACAGCACAATATGATCAAAAGTAGAATAATGATCAATTATCACGTAGTATAACAATGGAAAAAACGTACTCATTTTACGTTATCTAGGTCCGATCTCTTATGAGGTACAATCTTAATCATAGTTGAAAGTAAAATAGCCCCACCACTTGAATTGGAGGAGAACAACTGGCAGTATAGTAAAGTTGTAAGTAGGACGGCTATTAAAACAGTTCGGTTGTTTTTGGAAAGGATTCCAGTAATACTAGGTGTTACTTTTTGTAGGACGAGATTAGAATTTCTTTTTCGATCTTTAGATTAGCCGTTTATTTAGATTTTATATTGTCACCACACTCACAGATATAAGATCTGGCAATATGCATTAGGGCTCGAAATGCCTTATTGCAACTTGGACTCTGCTCTTCGATGCTGTAACAAATTCCAAACACAGACTTGGACTAGATTATAATAAAATTTTGAAATATAATTCTGTATAAGTGTAAATCACTTGTTCAGTTCCTCGTTAGTGAAAGTCTCCAAAGTCGGGGTCATTTATATATTATGTTTATTTTATTTATATTTTGGGAAGTATTCTTGAAAATACAGCTCCAGTTTGGCTGTAACTCACAGACACACTTTTAAGATAGTTTTTTAACATCAAGCCATTATGTTCCAGAAACCGATTAGAAGGAGGAAAAATCGTAGTGCCATATTCTACTAACGTCTTCCTCCACAGTAGATTTCCTGAACCCTACAAATTTATTGGAGAGCTAACAAAATTGCGTGTTTTTCACTGTGCAAAAATTAACACATTTCATTTCTTTGTTCATACACACTCAACAGAATCTTGCTCAGAAGCAACACTGCTATAAAAAGAGAGGAATGTTCAACAAGAATGCCATTACACATTTTGGAAAAATAATCTAGGTTTGACCATAATAACGTTTATTGCTTTTGTCACAGATTTGAAAATGTCGTCCAAACTTTTCCTCTAGCAACATATCTTTATGTCCAAAGAGCGTTAATTGCTTAGACTCCCTGCTTAATTTTAGTCATTCGTACCATCCTGGCCATATGCTCGTTAATTTGGGTTTCTATTGTAAACGTCTACAAGCTTAAACAATTATTTTTGAAGACACGTTTCCACGTCCTTTGTAAAATTGCATCATTACATATGCGTCTGTTTATCTGTGCGACTGCCTGTGTGTGTGCGCCAGTCTGTCTATGCGATTACCTATCTGTCCGTCAGTCAATCTGTGCGACTGCCTGTGTGTGTGCGCCAGTCTGTCTATGCGATTGCCTATCTGTCCGTCAGTCTATCTGTGCGACTGCCTGTGTGTGTGCGCCAGTCTGTCTATGCGATTACCTATCTGTCCGTCAGTCAATCTGTGCGACTGCCTGTGTGTGTTCCCCAGTCTGTCTATGCGATTGCCTATCTGTCCGTCAGTCAATCTGTGCGACTGCCTGTGTGTGTGCGCCAGTCTGTCTATGCGATTGCCTATCTGTCCGTCAGTCTATCTGTGCGACTGCCTGTGTGTGTGCGCCAGTCTGTCTATGCGATTGCCTATCTGTCCGTCAGTCTATCTGTGCGACTGCCTGTGTGTGTGCGCCAGTCTGTCTATGCGATTACCTATCTGTCCGTCAGTCTATCTGTGCGACTGCCTGTGTGTGTGCGCCAGTCTGTCTATGCGATTGCCTATCTGTCCGTCAGTCAATCTGTGCGACTGCCTGTGTGTGTGCGCCAGTCTGTCTATGCGATTGCCTATCTGTCCGTCAGTCTATCTGTGCGACTGCCTGTGTGTGTGCGCCAGTCTGTCTATGCGATTGCCTATCTGTCCGTCAGTCTATCTGTGCGACTGCCTGTGTGTGTGTGCGCCAGTCTGTCTATGCGATTGCCTATCTGTCCGTCAGTCTATCTGTGCGACTGCCTGTGTGTGTGCGCCAATCTGTCTATGCGATTGCCTATCTGTCCGTCAGTCTATCTGTGCGACTTCCTGTGTGTGTGCGCCAGTCTGTCTATGCGATTGCCTATCTGTCCGTCAGTCTATCTGTGCGACTGCCTGTGTGTGTGCGCCAGTCTGTCTATGCGATTGCCTATCTGTCCGTCAGTCTATCTGTGCAACTGCCTATCTGTCCATCTGTGTATATGGGTGTCTGTTTATATATCCGTCGGTTCGATAACTCGTGATAAAAGTCTCCTGGAGATGTGAAACTTGGAACATAGAAGAACTTTGATTTTGGGGTCAGATGTCAGTGGGCGTCCTCTGCTTGTGTAACAACTCTTAAGTTACAGTATGTCTGGTACAACATTGTATCGAGTTATTTTTTAACTGTTCCTTTTTCCGTATCACCACAAAAAATCTTCAATCAACTTTCTTTCATTACAAGCCTAATTTAACAGGTTAATTAAGCTTCATTGCGGTCATCTGTTGCATCTTGGATGGATTAAGTGAAGTGTTTGCACATCACGTTTAAGCAATTTGTTGGCAATGCCTACATATACAGGGTGAATATAAAGTCAGGACCCCCCCTCTACTTTTTTTACATAGATAATATAAGGAGATATACTTTAGGTAGTGGTGCAATATGGAAAAGAAGTTTCATTTTATGATATTGAAAATTTTTTGTGTCCCCCAAAAATGCGAAATTTTGGGGGCAACCCAAAAATTTCAAATGTAAACCCCTATCAAGTGACCCCTCATTTTAAAGAGCATGGAAAAACTTAAATAGTGGTGAAAACCAGAGATTCCTATCTCTTTCCTAATCCGAAATAATAGCCAGTATTACCAGAACAATTTTAATAACTCACCACGTCACGAAGTCAAATCAAATGTTCAAACTGAAGCCCTCCTTCTATTTGGCAGTGAGACAAGCGTAGGGTGAACGCCTCTCTGACGTTTTGGAAAGTCTGAGGTGGTATTTGGTTGCAAAAATCAATAATCCTGTTTCTTAAATCTTCAAGGTTTGCTACTGGTGTTTTGTAAATTATGGATTTTATGTGACCCCATAGAAAAAAGTCCATGGGTGTAAGGTCCGGAGACCGTGCAGGCCATTCTATTACAACATGCCTACCAATCCACTGACCACGTAGCTGAGTTCCCAAGGAAATGTCGTACAGCACGATGATAATGTGGTGGGGCACCATCTTGCTGGAAATGAACGATTTCTTCTTCAAATTCATGTTGATTCTAGCTAATAACAGTATTTATTGCAGGAAAACTTTATTCTTGTAACATTTCCAAATACAGTTGACCATTGAGATTCCCATCAATAAAAAAATTTCCTATAATGTGATTCCCAAAAATGAAATGTTTGAACATTTGATTTGACTTCGTGACGTGGTGAGTTATTATAATGTTTCTAGTAATACTGGTTATTATTTCGCATTAGGAAAGAGATAACAATCTCTGGTTTTCACCACTATTTAAGTTTTTTCATGCTCTTTAAAATGAGGGGTCACTTGATAGGGGTTTACATTTGAAATTTTTGGGTTGCCCCCAAAATTTCGCATTTTTGGGGGACAAAAAAATTTTTAAATATCATAAAATGAAACTTCCTTTCCATATTGCACCACTACTCAAAGGATATCTCCTTATATTACCTATAGAAAAAAGTAGAGGGGGGGTCCTGACTTTATATTCACCCTGTATATGTCATTGAAAACACAGAACGGTGGTTTATTAACACTTGCCTTCGCAAGCAGGTGTCCATTTTATAAACAGATTGTTAGTTTCCAATAAAAAATGCACCAACGCCTAAGGCGTTCAAAAAAAACCGTCTTAAACGCTTTTCAGCGTCAATGGCATTTTATAATGTCGGCGAGTTTTTGGCATGTAACTGGAAGACCACCTATTTTAAAAACAGACCCTGGCGTTGAAAATGGTGAAAATTGGCAGGTGACTGGAGTGAATGAGTGCAAAATTTGTATGTGTGAATTTGACACTGTGGTATGATTGCAAAATTTTATATTAAATGGGTGACTTTTACCATGTAATATATATTGTTTACGGTAGTAAAAGATTTAAATTGAATATATTCTCGTTTTTTTATATAGTTATTGCTCAGCTAAATCAGAAGTTATGTAATAGTAAACCAACATTCTTTAACATTGAGAATATATTTTGTTTTGAAAAAAAGGACTATTAATCCGCGTTTTTAAACCCAAATATTTTGAGAAAAAAATCGAGCATGGTGTACCATTCACTTAAATTTCAAGTTTTTGGTTGGCATACTTCCGTAGTTATGTAATATTGAAATATTTTCCTTTTTCAACAGTTAAGCCAAGTTAATTACGAGAGTAGATCCCCACTTTTCGGCCAGTCGTAAGAAGGCAATCACGTTGATCTGACGGTATATCGCATCGTGACGCCTGATAATTAGCATATCAACGAGAGTTAGGCTGGGGCGGCAAGTCGGGGGCGGGGGCGGCGCTGATATAAGGGAAGGCCGGGGGCGGCGTGCTCAGTATCGCCATGCTGTACCCGCTAGCTGCCTGGTGCGCCTTCCTTCTAGCCGCAGCCGCCGCCACTCCTGATGGTAACATTCACCTTCATCTTGTCATATATGTCATCTTTTACATTCACCTTGTCATATATGTCAATGTCTTTTACATTCACCTTTTCATATATGTCATCTTTTACAAATTCTCCAAGTACTAAAATGGGCTTTTACTATATGAATTATTAGTACTGGTTTTTTGTTTTACTATTTCCTTTTAATATACATCGGGATAGGATGCATTGGTGCTGCCTTTTTTCCTTTTTATTTATATACAGGAGAGATATTTAAGTCTCAACTAGATGTATGGACTTTACTTTCTTTCGTCTTAATTGATTCTCATTCTCACGAAATATATTCCAAGAAGATTTTACAACGAAATTTGGAAGCGGGAGAAATTTACATTTTAAAATTTAACCTTGTGTTTTTTAAAAGAGTATAATTTTATTTATTGATTTCGTAAAACAGGTTCCGAAAATATAATTACATATAAGAATTATTGTTTAAAGTTTTTTCAGCATTAAGGGATGTTTATTTTAAAATTCATGACTGACTTTTTACAACATTTGAAAGTCATTAAAAAATGGTTTGACTCCTGATGGTAACATCGCATACTTATTCTAACACTAATCTTGTCACATATGACAATAAGTTATGCTTATGTCATCTTTAAACAAATTCTTGAAGTACTAAAATGGGCTTTTAATTTATGGATTATTGCTGCAGGTTTTTGTTTTATTATTTCCTGTTAATACATCGAACTATTATATCAAGATGCATTGGCGTTAGCCTTCTTTTGTACTTTTTATTTATATACAGGAGAGATATTTAAGTCTCAACTGGATGTATGGACCTCTTAAGTATACACGACATAAGGAATTCTAAATGTTTGGAGGGGAAAAAATCACATTTTAAAAACAAACCTTGTGTTTAAACATTGGTGTTTATTGCTTTTGTAAAAAAGGTCCCGAAAATATAATTACATATCATGGCGTTTGACCATCTAATCCATGCTTCTTCTAAAAATAATGTCTGACATTTGAAAGTCAGTGTATATTGTTTGCTTTTATTGAGGTTTGGAGTTAACCTAGAGTTTTGGTATGTAAATAGAATCTTATCACGGGTTTTCTGAGCTTACTTCACATTTCAAGACGAATTGTTGTTTTTCACACTCGTTAGAAAACGTTGAGATAGATTCAATAACGTATGCACGAAAATCTATAAAAACTAAATCCATAGCTCAAAATAAGAGATAATTTACGTACTTATTTAGGTAATTCACATACAAATTCGACAACTTTGATTAAAGTAAATAATTTCTAAAAGACAATCAGCTTGAAAATTGTTGAAAGACAAACTAAAAAATTTGATCGGTATTACCTCAAAATTCTTTCCCCATTCAAATGTGAACAGCTGCAGATCGAAAACCGAATCTTTGATAATGTTTCTAGGACAATAATATTTAATACTCAAAATTTTACCCTGACGAGAGCAGGTGCCCGAGCTTGACACATTTTGCCTGATTTTTGAAAGGCTTTATAAAAGTAACGATTACAGTACATGCGTCTTTAATTTTTCCATGTTTGAGATATTTAAGATAAAAAAAAATTAAAATGGAACAGTTGACAAATATTAATAATAAGTCATTTGAAAAATGCATAAAATAAAATATTGAAGTAAAGTGTTTAATTTTACAACACCTTTTCAACCTAAGCGAACAAGATACGCTCTAGACACCCCAATAGGAAATCTTTTTCTTCCAACACATGTAAGAATTTGAAACACACACGATTCCCAAGCATTCTATCCATTATTAAAACAAAATACTTTCTCCAACTCTGAAAATTCCAATTTTTGAATAAATTAATATTAAAAGTCCAAGATATCAAAAAAAGATTTTTAAAGCTGTTTTATAACTATATTTGACTTTGAAGATTT